>NC_043025.1:3891193-3898693 GCF_006345805.1 Octopus sinensis
TGTTGAAATGCTTGAACGGAGATGTGTCGATATGTGCTGCATCCAAGAAGTAAGGTGGAGAGAAGGTTCTGCTAGGTTCCTCACAGGCAAAGAACACAGGTACAAGATTTTCAGGGCAGGGAACACTGATGGGGTCGGGGGTGTGGGTATACTTCTTGTGCAGAAATGTGTAGATAAAGTAACTGAGGTGGTCAGAGTATGCGACAGAATACTTAAGATTAGATTAGTGCTCTATCATGGGTCAGCAACCATTATCTCAGCCTATGCCCTTCAGCCAGGCCTACCCAATGGACAGAAAGACCAATTCTATGACACCCTCTAACAGACTACTGCTGAGAGCCTCTGACCAGATCTGTGGATGGTGTAAATCCCCTCTTGACCCAAAATAACGTGGTGGTGGAACAATATTGTTGACAGGGCTATTAGACAAAAGAAACAGGCTTGGAAGGACTGGAAGAACGGAGGTAGCAGGGAAGTGTATCAGACTGCCAGAAGGGAAGCTAGGAGACAGGTTTATTTAGCCAGAGGGGAAGCAGATAATAAAAAATTTGCCAATGTTCTGAGCCGTGAGGACCAAAGACTTGAGATATTTCGTGTTGCAAGACAGTGTGTGAATGAGAATCGTGATGTGGTAGGAGAGAAATGTGTTCACATGGATGATGGTTTTCTTGCACTAAATGAGGCTGTAAAGAGAGAGGTTTGGAGACGCCACTATGAAAGGTTGCTGAACAAAGAAAATGAATGGGATAAAAAGAGTCTGCCGAATGTTGACCCAACAGAGGGACCAGCCATCCGAGTTGACAGTACCTTGGTAGATAAAGCAATTAAAAGTATGAAGACAGGGAAAGCCCCTGACCCATCAGGAATCACTGCAGAGATTATCTCTAAGACACATTATTAACAATACAGGTTTATGTAGCCACCCACCCCTTTTACCAATATATACTATCATGTTCATAATATATTTAAATGTTCTTATTTGTTGGTAAAAATATAAATCTAGCTATATGTACTTATTGCTACACTTTTACTTATTTATTTTTTAATTCTTATTGTAAGAAGTTAAATTAGTTGTTACAAATATAAATTTTTTAATTAGATATATTATTTGACAATTTATGTTCTCACTTATACTTACCTATTCAATTAAGGGTATAGATCTATGATTCTTATCTACTATGTACACAGTGTTTATTTTTACCTAAATTTATTTAATTACAAAAAAAATGTATATTTAACTTCAGGAACTTCTCTCTCTCTCTCTCTCTCTATCCGCTCAGTCGAAGTCGACTCTCGGACACTCGTTGGATCAGTGTCCTCCTGTCAGTTCTATTCTGGGCCGCTTCCTTCAGACTGGCCATGTCCATTCCGGTATCACTCTTGATGGTGTCAAGCCAGCGGGTTCTTGGTCGGCCTCTTCCTCTCTTGCCACTGACCATTCCGAGCATGATGTCCTTCTCCAGGGATCACCAAGCGTAAATTGGCATATTTCGGTCATATTATGTGGAGAAAATCTCCACATAATATGACCGAAATATGCCAATGTATGCTTGGTGATCCCAGCTTCTAGCGACATTTTCGGCCTGATCTGCTTAAGAACTTCTCCATTGGTTGGCCTCTTCCTCTCTTGCCACTGACCATTCCGAGCATGATGTCCTTCTCCAGGGATTCTCTCCACATAATATGACCAAAATATGCCAATCTATGCTTGGTGATCCCAGCTTCTAGCCACATTTTCGGCCTGATCTGCTTAAGAACTTCTTATTATTCATACAGTGTTTATTTTGGTTAAATTTATATAAATTCAATAAATATAAATATAAATCTTTTAACTCTATGAATAGACAAAAAACCCCATTCCCCACTCATTAATAGTATAATTTAATTAGATAAAATTAGATGATGGTTCAGGTTCCTACATTATTCATCAATTTAATTAATAGTGTAGAAGCTTGATTCTTTGGTAGCGTATACATGGTGTTTAATTCCTCAACTAAAACTACTTAAAATAAACAAAACTATATTTATTCATTCTTATGTATAATTGTATTATTCCCACAGTTTTTATTTAATTATTTTCATTTCAATTTATTTCAATTTATTCGAAGTATATTTAACCCTGTGCACACAGAATTGTGTGGTTGATGGGTGTCCTGTTCCCCCTTTGTGTGTCACGCTTGTCCGGCCACTTTTAAATTTCTCGATCCACTTATACACACTTCATTATTTATTTTGGTAGTTTTGACATTTAGAGTCCCTCCTAGCGTGTGGTATTTATGTAAAGTAATGCCCTCAATATAAATAAATAGATTTAAGAGAAAAATTTATGGATTTTTTTTCTCTTATGAGCTTTTTCACGTTAACTACTTGATAAATTCTTATAATGATTTTATCCTATTTTTAAATTGTATATATACATACATATATATATATATATATATACACATTTTAAATTGTATATATATATATATATATATATACATATATATTATATATATATATATATAATACACACACACATATATATATATACATATATATACACACACACACACACACAAACACACATATATATATATATACATATATAAAGTTAATCCAAACATGAAAACACAAAGAGAAAACACAACGCAAGGACGTGGAACAAATATAGTATTATTTGACGCTCAGGAAAGAAGGAAAGAAGGAGTTAATGTTTCGAGCGGAGCTCTTTGTCAGAAACATAGGAAAAGGAAAGATCCAGAGAAGGGAAGACCAAGGAAAAAAATCGCCAACGGTACACACGAGGTCACATTTTGAATGACCGGAAGGAAATGGGTGAAGTTCTTTCAAAGACAGGAGAGTGCAAGAAGAGGTATGTGTGTTTAAGTGTGGATATGTGCGTGCGTGAAGGTCTGCATGTGTGTGTGTGTGTATGTGTGCAATGATAACACGTGTGTGTGTGGTTGTGGCTGTTAATCTATGTGTGTGGTAGGGCTGAAGGAATTAGGAGTGGCTCTTGTGTCTACCCATGTGGAAGAATGGTCAGTGAGAGGTACTGGTAGTTTGAAGTATGTGTGTGTGTATGTATATGTATTGTGTGTGTGTTTTGTTTGTAGTGTGTGTTTGTGTATGTATGTGTGTGTTCGTGTGTGTATGCATAGAGTTTGTGTGTGTGGCGAATAACTATGCTTTACTTTATGTATGTGTGTGTGTGTGCTTGTATGTGCATATGTGTGTACACATGTATGTATAATTGTGTGCTGTGTGTATGGGATGTATGTGTGGGTTCATTTGTGTGTGTGTATGTATGTGCATGCATGTCGTATGTGCGTGTAGTTGTGTGTGCATGTATGTGTGTGTGTAAGCGTATGTGGGTGTATATACGTGTATTCGTGGGGTTGTGAGTGTTAGGTGCATGCATTCGTGTGCGTGTGTGCATGCGTATGTGTGCGCATGTTTGTGTGTGCATGTGTGTGTGTGTCTGTGTCTATATGTGTATATGTATGTGTATGTGTGTGCGCGCGTGTATGCATATATTGTGTGTATGTATATGCATAAGTGAATTTGTGTATGCGTGTGTGTCTGTGTTTTTTGGAGTTGTGTAGGCGTAATGTGTGTGTGTGTGCATACTTGTGTGTGTGTGTGCATACTTGTGTGTGTGTCTGTGCCCATGTGTGTATAATTGTGTACATATCTGGATGAGTATTGTTTGTTGGAGGTATGTGTGGGAACCTGTGCTGGTGTGTGTGTGCATGTACGTGTGTATATGTGTGTGTGCGTGTATTATGTGCATATGTATGTGCGTGTGTGTGTATGTGCATATGTGCATGTGTATATGTGTGTGTAAACGTGGAGATGTGTGTCAGATTGTGTGCATTTTATTGTGTGTACGCGATATATATATATATATATAATAGAAACAGGAGTGGCTGTGTGGTAAGTAGCTTGCTTACCAACCAGATGTTTCCGGGTTCAGTCCCACTGTGTGGCACCTTGGGCAAGTGTCTTCTGCTATAGCCTGGGCCAACCAATGCCTCATGAGTGGATTTGGTAGACGGAAACTGAAAGAAGCCTGTCGTATATATGTATATATATATATATATATATTTATATATGTATGCATGTGTATATGTTTGCGCTTAGTGGTTTGGCAAAAAGAGACCGATAGAATAAGTACTGGGCTTATAAAGAATAAGTCTCGGGGTCGATTTGCTCGACTAAAGGCAGTGCTCCAGCATGGCCGCAGTCAAATGACTGAAACAAGTAAAAGAAGAAAGAAGAAAAGAAGAAGGGGAAGTCAAAAATTATCCTAACTTTTGCCATAACATCTCTTTACTATTGTCACACTGCCTTCTGTGCAAGTCTGCTATATACTTGGCACTATTGAGGTCATATGATGGAAGTTTGAGCCTGATCACACCGGTGATTTTCCTTCCCCGTCTTCTCTCCTTGGATCTTTCCTTTTCCTATGTTTCTGATGAAGAGCTCCGCTCGAAACGTTAAGTCCTCCTTCTTTCTTCCCGTTCCTGGGCGTCCAATAACTCTATACTTGTTCCACGTCCTCACGTTGTTGTGTTTTCTCTTTGTGTTTTCATGTTTGGATTAACTTTATATATATATATATATATATATATATATATATATACACACACATAACATACATACATGTGTGTGTGAGTAAAGAGTAAAAACTCTCACCGGTCATGAATGACCATGGGATTGCACCTACAAAGTTTTCTTCCAAAGCACAAGTCAGGGTAAGATTGTAGATTGTCTATGGAAGCCCAGCTGTTGTCCATGCATACCAGCCTCCCTCTTCTTTACACCACTGATGTTATCCAAGGGAAAGGCAAAGGGGCCGATACAGCTTGGCACCAGTGACTTCATAACTCATTTCTACAGCTGAGTGAACTGGAGCAACGTGAAATAAAGTGTCTTGCTCAAGAACACAACATGCAGCCTAGTCCAGGAATTGAACTCACAACCTCATAATTGTAAGCCTGAGGCTCTAACTACTGAACCATGTGCCCTCACGTGTGTGTGTGTATGTGTCCTGCCACAATTTGACAACGACTGTTGGTGTGTTTACGTCCCCGTAACGTAGCGGTTCAGCAAAAGAGACTGATAGAATAAATACCAGGCTTTAAAAAATAAGAACTGGGATCAATTCATTCGATTAGAAATTCTTCAAGGCAATGCCCCAGCATGGCCACAGTCTAATGACTGATGCGAGTGAAAGAGAGAAGATAAAAAATGGGGTTGGATATGTTTAAACAGTTTAAACCCTTTAAATTTTATCAAACATGGCAGTTTACATGCCCCCTTTTTGATCTGACCCCCACTACACCTTCCCCTATAGTAGTGTCCCCCAGTGAGAAAAGTTATGCATAACCCTTGTGTTTTCTACATGAAAGTGCACACATGGGTTCAATTCCAGCCCCAAGCAACACATTGTGTCCTTAAGCAAGTCTCTTCACTTCACATTGTTCCTCTCAACTCAACTGGGGAGCTGGCAGAATCATTAACACACCAAGCAAAATGCTTAGTGGTATTTCATCTGCCACTACGTTCTGAGTTCAAATTCCACTCAGAGCAACTGTGCCTTTCATCTCATTTTGGGGCCAATAAGGTAAGTATCAGTGGAACACAGGGGTTGATGCAATTGACTCAGCAACTCCTGGGGAAGAATATAAAAACTGACCCCCTCTATCCAGCCATGACAAACCAGTGTGACAGAGCAGTTTCATCAAACCAGTATGGTCTCAAGCTCAAATTCATGGCCTGCACATCAGACCATGGTTAAGTGGAGCAAACATGCTGAGGCCTTTGTCCTGCAGGGGACAGAACATGGCCAGTTCAATCTGACCCAACCCAAACGCCTAAAACGCATGTAGTGTGTGTTAGCAAGTCATTCACAAATGACAGCCATTTCTTCTATTTCTGTTCCCCGTAAACTTGAGGCTGATCCTATAATCAACAGAAAGTGTAGCTTCTTTTAGACTCGTGACCATCACATCACACAACATTCAGAAGGTTATGTTTACCCCAATCCCTGAACAGGAGACAGCTACAGAATTCCCAAAAACAACAAAAGACACAGAAAAACATTTGAACTTTCGCTTATGTCACATTTCTGTTGAAGATATTTCACACGTGATCAACAGCCATTCCTCACAAAAATGTTGTCTAGAAATTGCCTTTAAATGTTGCCTGGTGGTATTGTTGAAACATGATAGCATAATGCCATTTGTAAAAAAGACTGCCCTATGATAAATATAGAAAATGTTTCCGATCTGAAATGCATAAAACAACATTTTTATTACAAAATATTACACTAAATAGCGACACAGCAGGTCTGATGTAGTTGTTTTGGATATATAACACAAAGACCTATGTCCACAAATGTATGTCAGCTCCCAGTGACAACCAGATTTCATTGTCAACCCGTGGGAATTGGAATATTTATGAGGACCGGCTCCTGAACTTGTAACTTTTTCTACCCAGGTTATAACTTTTCACTTTCTACCTGTAATCAATGACATACTGGTTTTTAATTGCTATTGAATATCTAATTAGTAAACTTGAAAAACTACACACACTTTAATAAACACACTCTTGAAACAGAATAGGGCTTTGGCACTTGAAAGGGGGAAGGACAAATGTTTAGGGGTTAAGAAGAGGCTGTTATGAGAAGAAAAGTTTAGGGATAAAGAAGAGGCTGTTATGAGAAGAAAAGTTTAGGGGTTAAGAAGAGGCTGTTATGAGAAGAAAAGTTTAGGGGTTAAGAAGAGGCTGTTATGAGAAGAAAAGTTTAGGGGTTAAGAAGAGGCTGTTATGAGAAGAAAAGTTTAGGGGTTAAGAAGAGGCTGTTATGAAAGAAAAGGTTTTTAGGAAGAAGAGCTGTTATGAGAAGAAAAGTTTAGGTTAAGAAGAGGCTGTTATGAGAAGAAAATTTAGGGGTTAAGAAGAGGCTGTTATGAGAAAAAAGTTTAGGGGTTAAGAAGAGGCTTTATGAGAAGAAAAGTTTAGGGGTTAAAAGAAGAGGCTGTTTTGAGAAGAAAAGTTTAGGGGTTAAGAAGAGGCTGTTATGAGAAGAAAAGCTTAGGGTTTAAGAAGAGGCTGTTATGAGAAGAAAAGTTTAGGGGTTAAAAGAAGAGGCTGTTATGAGAAGAAAAGTTTAGGGGTTAAGAAGAGGCTGTTATGAGAAGAAAAGTTTAGGGGTTAAAAGAAGAGGCTGTTATGAGAAGAAAAGTTTAGGGGTTAAGAAGAGGCTGTTATGAGAAGAAAAGCTTAGGGTTTAAGAAGAGGCTGTTATGAGAAGAAAAGTTTAGGGGTTAAGAAGAGGCTGTTATGAGAAGAAAAGTTTAGGGGTTAAAAGAAGAGGCTGTTATGAGAAGAAAAGTTTAGGGGTTAAAAGAAGAGGCTGTTATGAGAAGAAAAGTTTAGGGGTTAAAAGAAGAGGCTGTTATGAGAAGAAAAGTTTAGGGGTTAAAAGAGGCTGCTATGAGAAGAAAAGTT
>NC_043025.1:3911193-3948693 GCF_006345805.1 Octopus sinensis
GAACTGCAAGGAATTCTACGACAGAGGATGATTTGGGGTTCGTCGATTCACGTGATTCGGACGAGGAGTGGAGACAGGAAATTTTCTCCACCGCCACCATGACCACCACGACGACCACCATCAACAACAACATCAACAACAACAAGAAAAGCAACGCAGCATTAACAGTGGGGAACGACGAAGGTCGGCTGAGCGACAACGGGTCCCTGGTGGAACTTCAGAGACAACAGATAACGAGGAAATTGTCGATTGCTAACTACATCAGCGACAGCAGCAGGAGCAGCAGCAGCAGCAGCAGCAACAACAACAGCAACAATAACAATAACAACAACAACTGTGGCAAAAGAAGGAATGAACTGGACAATTTGAGCAAAATAATTAAGAATAATAATAATAATAACAACAACAACACTGAGATTCAGATAGTTATATCTACCATCCCAGACACAGGAAATGAAATTGATAATGTGTTTTTATATTAAATATCACATTATTGTGTGTGTGTGTGTGTGTGTGTGTGTGTGTGGTGTGTGTGTGTGTGTATGTGTGTGTGTACCATGTAAAATAACCAACACATGTGAAATATTTCACCTGGGCTTTCTCCCTTCCTCTCGTGGTTAATTTTTCTACGCCTTCCCACAGTATATCTGTAAACCTGAAGAAGAACATATTGCCCGTAATATCATAATTATTAACTCTTTCCAATTCTTTGATCTTGAACAAATAAATATATGTGTGTAAGTGTGTATGTATGTGTATGTCAGACCACTGGAGTTTGGGTGTATATATGTATGTATATGTACATTTGTGTGTGTGTGTGTGTGTGTAGTTTGAGGTGCGTTTGCAGACTCAGGAAAGGGGTGGTTGTCAACCCTATGCACACCATACCCACATCGCCCCTACCTCCCTCTTCCCTTCCACCCCAACTCCTCCCATCCCTCAACCATTCCCCCCTCACTACCTGCCTCACTTCAAAATTCCGCTTCTCACTAAAACTCTCTACCTCATCCCACATCCCTTCCTCTTCCCATTCCTCTGCAGCTCTCTTCAATATGAAGGAAGAGGAGTCTCTATGTGATGGTTTGATCTGGTAGAAATAGCAGCCAAATCTTCCTCAAATCACACCTTACTCTCTTATCTATGTATATATGTATGTATGAGCCAGTCAAGAAGCTACATAGTAGGACCCTATGCTTCTGATAGGACCTTATGGAAGAGGGGCCTAAGGATTCTACCCCCATGATCCTCCTGTGAATAGTGGATGGAAGAGATGGGTGGTAATCATGTAGAGAGACAAGGAAATAATATTTATCTTATAAAAGGATTTTTTAAATTCAAAATTTTATTCAAAGACCCCTAATCACAAAGAACCCCAGAATTTTTTCGTATAACCATCAGGATTCTCAGAACCCATTTCAAGAAACTCTGGCATAGGTAACCATTTTCTGGGGTTTTGAATGTACCATGCACCTTCTAGAATGTATGGTGAATTTTGGAGATATTTTGGAGACTTATTCTAGGAGAATGATGCCAAGAAATACAGCAATTGTCTTTAGAGTGTATATATTTACAAAATTGATAACTCCTCTACATACCATGTAGATAACAATTTAAAACATGAATATCTATGCCAAATTTCGTATCACTTTTTCGTATCAATTTTTGTCATTTTTTAATTTATTTTTGTAGATTTTCTAAAAAACCTAGAGCCAGCAGTGAAGGTTACGTCTCGTACACGAATATATCTAAGTAGACAATATGATCAAAGATCCCCTATTTTTTCAATCTTTGATCACACTGATTACATAAATGTATTTGTATATGAGACATTGCAACTTTCAGAGCTGCCTCTGTATTTGGTTTAAAATCTATTGAGTTAAACTAAAAATGAGAACATTGCACTGCTAACACACAAAGGAAAGACACTGTATTAACTTTAATATACTTGGTTGCATATTATGGTTGCAAAACAAAATACTCTGTCCTTACCAGCAATTAAAACAATTTTTGTATATACTCTAAATTTCGTATAGGTATTGGCACGTAAAAGCACCCTCTACATTCTCGGAGTGGTTGGCGTTAGGAAGGGCATCCAGCTGTAGAAACACTGCCAGATCAGATTGGAGTCTGGTTTGCCAGTCTTCAGTTAAATCATCCAACTTATGCTAGCATGGAAAGCGGACATTAAATGATGATGAGGAGGAGGAGGATGAAAACAGATGCCTCCACTCTATTTCGTTTCATTCACTTTTGATATCTCCTCTACATTTCGTTTGTCTAATTACAAATTGACAAACTTGATGCCTATCCTATCTCCCTCCAGCTCCAGCAGTCTCCTGCTCTCTCTTCCAAGACATGAGAAGTCACATCACTCTTCTACAGTAAAAAACCTCTCCTGTTTCTGGTCCCCGTTTTCATAGATTTTTTGGCCCTTTTTTAGCCCTTCATCTCCCAGCATACATCTGCACCCTTCCTATTATACACATAAGACCTGTATATATAATATGTTTACCTTTACATGTGTATTGACCCCCATATATAAATAGCTGTCTATATGTTTATGTGCGAAAGCGGCAAGCTGGCAGAAACGTTAGCACGCTGGGCGAAATGCGAAGCCGTATTTCGTCAGCCGTTACATTCTGGGTTCAAATTCCGCCAAGGTCGACTTTGCCTTTCATCCTTTCGAGGTCGATAAATTAAGTACCAGTTACGCACTGGGGTCGATGTAATCGACTTAATCCGCTTGTCTGTCCTTGTTTGTCCCCTCTATGTTTAGCCCCTTGTGGGTAATAAAGAAACATATATGTTTATGTGTGTGTGTGTGTGTGTGTGTGTGTGTATATGAAAATATATGCGTGTAACTCCTTCCTCTAACATTACTTTAATATTTCCTTATTTATTCATTATCAAACGGCAAACGATATAAAAAAAAAATTGACTTTGTAATTGCTTTTACAATTTATTCTAGAATAATCCAGAGAATTATTATTTTAGGCAGACTGTGTGAAAGTAATCCTCATAATTTGAAGCCAGTTTCTTAAGTGCTACCAAGGCATGAAACTTTCGTCCTTTGAGTCACTCTGTAATTTCAGCTGATTGATAATAAAACTAATATATACATATATAATTGCTTTCAGTTCTATATTCCTTTTGACCAAATTTGTATTTTTTCAGTCATTAGACTGTGGCCACGCTGGAGCACACTACCTTGAAGGGTTTTAGTCAAACAAACCAACCCCGGGGCTTATTTTTGAAAGACTCTTACTCTTTACACTTTTACTTGTTTCAGTCATTTGACTGCGGCCATGCTGGAGCACCGCCTTCAGTCGAGCAACTCGACCCCGGGACTTATTCTTTGTAAGCCCAGTACTTATTCTATCGGTCTCTTTTGCCGAACCGCTAAGTGACGGGGACGTAAACACACCAGCATCGGTTGTCAAGCAATGCTAGGGGAACAAACACAGACACACAAACACATACACACATATATACATACATACATATATATATACATACATATATACGACGGGCTTCTTTCAGTTTCTGTCTACCAAATCCACTCACAAGGCTTTGGTCGGCCCAGGGCTATAACAGAAGACACTTGCCCAAGGTGCCACGCAGTAGGACTGAACCCGGAACCATGTGGTTGGTAAACAAGCTACTTACCACACAGCCATTTCTTTTTTTTTTCTTTTATCAATCTCCTTTCACAAAACCCCTATATTATAGGGATGTCAAAAAAAAAGCACCGGCCCCCAAGTGATAGCCTTGAACAATTTGTTTTAGTCAAATGAATTGAATCCAGCCCTTATTTTCGTCCCTTTTGCAGAACTGCTAAGTCATGGGAACATAAACACCAATACCAGTTGTCAAGCAGTGATGGGAGACAACCACCGACACGTGGAGACACACACACAGATATATACATACATATATATACATACATATATATACATACATATATATACATACATACATATATATACATACATACACATACATACATATATATACATACATATATATATATATCACGTGATCACGTGATCGACCAGACCATCAGATGTTACACATCGCTGGTCACAATGCGTTCGCATATATATATATATATATATATATATATATATATATATATATATATATATTTAAAGGATGATGATACATATGATACATATATATATATATATATATATATATATATTTAAAGGATGATGATATATATATATATATATATATATATATATCATCATATATATATCCAAATTTGCCATCAAGATGTAGGACAAGATACTGTGATAGCCTGGGCTTCCAAGGCCCACAGCTCTTCAATATCCTCCCGAAGAACCTGAGAGACCTGCATGGGGTGGATGCAGATGTCATTAAAATAAAACTGGATCTCTTCCTGTCAGGTGTCCCAGATGAACCAACTTCACGGCAGGAGGGGCAGATGAGGGCAGCTGCATCGAACTCTCTCATGCACCAAATGGCAATTGCTAAAACGCATTCGTGAAGTAAAATCATGTAGCAACACCAAATGGCGGTTCCCCAGCATGGCCACAGCTCGTGAGCTGAAACTAGATGAAATTTTTTTTTAAAATTAAATAATATATATATATTTGACGGGCATCTTTCAGTTTCCATCTACCAAAGCCACTCACAAGGTTTTGGTCAGCCTGGGGCTATAGCAGAAGACACTTTCCCAAGGTGCCACGCAGTGGGACTGAACCCGGAACTATGTGGTTGGGAAGCAAGCTGCTTACCACACATAATGTATTTGTATATATGGCAAAGATGGTGGGAGAGGCCGGAAGTATAGGGTTAGTGATGACATATGAATGGTCAAGGGGCCTTGCCAGAAGGACAGGCATGGAGGAGAGCATCTGAGCAAAAGAACAACTAGTGTGTGTGGGAATTTTTGCTTTGGGGCTTCAGTTGGGATGGACATGGTGACCCCGCAAGAGTTCAGGGAAATTGTTGTTAGCTTCTGGCCCGAGGTTACGGGGGTATGACTCCCGTGCATATATCTTAAGTGGGCCTCATCAGAATTAAATTTTTTTCCTATCAAAACATTATCCAAATTCTGGAAGAAATGGTTGTCAGTGGGGACAAGACCAGATGAGTTTGGTGGATGATGGAGAACCTCCAACTCTAAATCCTGTAGTTTCACCAATGTCATTTTTGCGATGTGTGGTCTGGCGTTGTCTTGCAATAAAATAGGAGTGGGTCTGTTGACTAATCTAGGCTGTTTTTTTGTATATTTCTGCACACCAAACACACACCATCAGCTTCTGCTTTCTGATTACAAATATCTTGGGTCATAGATATCATCATCTGGAAAAGATTTTCTAACTAGAAAGGGTATGTCCTGGTCAGCCTGTAATGACATGCATAAGATCTGGCCATCAAATCTAAGTAGAGACTTCAAACTTGAAATCTTCAAAGCCACAGTCGAACCAATTCTACTCTATGGCTCAGAAACCTGGACGTTATCAAAGAAGCTTGATAGGCGGTTGGATGGAACCTTCACTTGCCTCCTTATGAGAGCTCAAAATCTCTCGTGGAAGCGCCATCCAACCAAAATGCAAATATATGGGAAACTACCACCTGCGTCATCTCTTGTGAAAGGTAGGAGAGTCCAGTTTGCTGGACATTGTTGTAGAGCTGAAAACGAGGCAATTTCTACTCTTCTCCTCTGGAAGCCATCTGCTCGCAATACCAGAGGGCACACACTCTCCTACTCTGACGTAATCTCCAGGGATACAGGCATCCAGCATCAGGACCTCCGTAATGCCATGATGGACCATGAAGTCTGGCGTAGCATGGTAAATTCCATTGTCTTGACCACGGTCGAACAATGATGATGATGATGATCAGCTTCTTTTGATGAATTTTGCTTTTTCGACTGTGTTTTGGTGGCTCATCTTTGTCCAACAATTGTGCTGAACATTTATGGTTGTTGTACTAGATCCATTTCTTGTCACAGGTTACAATTCAATTTAAAAATTATTAATTTTTGTGACGAGAAAGTAGCATAATGCAGACTTCTAAACGTTGCTGTTTCTGATTTTCATTGAGTTCATGTGGAACCCACTTGTCCAGCTTTTCCAGTTTACCGATTTGAACTAGGTGAGTCAATATTGTTTGCTTGCTAACACTAAGCAACAATGATAATTCACAGGTACTTTGAGATGGATCTGACTCGACGGTGGCTTTCAGATTGTCATTATCCACCTTTGTTTCTGGTCGACTGCGTTACTCATTTTGAGGTCAAAGTTATCAGAACAAAATTTTGCAAACCAATTTGATACTGTCTGCTGTGTAATAACATTAGAATGAAATACTCCATTAATATTCCGAGCTGTCTGTGATGCTGTATTTGCAAGAAAGAACTCATATTTCAAAACTGTATGAATTTCTGACTTATCCATCTCTAAACAGAAACAGCAAAAAACGATTTATAAATAGTTTATAAAGAGCAGAATGAGTTAGAATAAAGAGACAGATGTGTCAGCATTCTAACAAAAAATAACGATTGTCAAAATATAATAATGGCGCAAAATGAGCAGCTGTCAAAGTTTACCAAATACCTTACTACAAATTTCATACTTGATGATCTAATGTGTCTGTGTGCGTATGTGTGTGTATGTATACACATATATATATTTGAGGGATTGCTGGAAAGTTCCTGGGCTTAAGGATATCACACAAGGCCTGGTTGGAGACCCAATCTTTTGGGTTCCTTTACAGGGCTTAGAAAGCCTGAAAGGCCGCTGCAATGTTTGAATCTGAGAGGGGAATAAGTTGAATAAAATCATAATGAACTGATCCTCCTGTATCCTCTTTTACCCAAAGCCAGGAACTGTTTAGCACCCTCCCATATACATATATGTATGTATGTATGTGTGTGTATGTGTGTATGTATGTGTGTGTATGTATGTATGTATGTGTGGATGTATGTATATATGTATGTATGTATGTATATATGTATGTATGTATGTATGTGTGTATGTATGTATGTATGTATGTATGTGTGTTTGTATGTATGTATGTATGTATGTATGTATGTATGTATGTATATATGTATGTATGTATGTATATATGTATGTATGTATGTATGTGTGTATGTATGTATGTATGTGTGTGTGTATGTATGTATGTATGTATGTGTGTATGTATGTATGTATGTATATATGTATGTATGTATGTATATATGTATGTATGTATGTATGTATGTGTGTATGTATGTATGTATGTATGTGTGTTTGTATGTATGTATGTATGTATGTATGTATGTATGTATATATGTATGTATGTATGTATATATGTATGTATGTATGTATGTGTGTATGTATGTATGTATGTATGTATGTATGTATGTATGCATGTATGTATGTGTGTGTGTGTGTGTGTATGTATGTATGTATGTATGTATGTATGTATGTATGTGTGTATGTATGTATGTATGTATGTGTGTTTGTATGTATGTGTGTATGTATGTGTGTATGTGTGTATGTATGTATGTGTGTGTGTATGTATGTGTGTATGTATGTATGTATGTATGTATGTATGTATGTATGTATGTGTGTGTGTGTGTGTGTGTGTGTGTGTGTGTGTGTGTGTATGTATGTATGTATGTATGTATGTATGTATGTATGTGTGTATGTATGTATGTGTGTTCCAAGTGTTCCAGAAGGCGGTCAAGCAGGACTCGGGCCAGGATCTTACCTGCTATGGACAAGAGGGAGATATCTCGGTGGTTGTCGCAGGACTGCCGATCTCCTTTCCGCTTATAAATGTGGACGATTGTTGCGTCCCGGAAATCTTGAGGGAGTTGTTCCCTGTCCCACATCGACTGGAACAGGCTGGTGAGCTGACTGATCATGGTGGGGCCGCCCGACTTGAACACATCTGCAGGGATGGCGTCAGAGCCTGGAGCTTTGCCGGTGGACATTTTTTTTATGGCTCTGCTCCCTTCCTCGACTGCAGGGGGAACAGCCAGCTCATGGTTTGTCGGCACCTGGGGGAGTCGTGCGATGGCTTCTTCATTGATCTGGGCTGGTCGGTTGAGCACAATGTTGAAATGCTCCGCCCATCTCTCCAGGATCAGCCTCTTGTTAGTCAGGAGTGAGGTTCCATCCGAGCTGAGCAGGGGGGGTTGATCTGGAACACTTGGAACACTTGGAGCAAGGCTTTCTCCCTGAGAGCCAGTGTGGCTTCCGCGCGGGTCGAGGGACCACTGACATGATATTCGCCGCCCGCCAGCTCCAGGAGAAATGCATGGAGCAGCACCTTGACCTCTGCATGACCTTTGTTGACCTCACCAGGGCTTTCGATACAGTCAGTCGAGAGGGACTCTGGAAGGTCATGGGAAAATTTGGTTGCCCCAGCAAATTTATTGCAATTGTCCGCCAGTTCCACGACGGAATGACAGCCAGAGTCCTTGAAGATGGCAACTCATCTGAAGTCTTCCAGGTGACCAACGGAGTCAGGCAGGGCTGTGTCCTGGCCCCAACACTGTTCAGCATCATGTTCTCGGCAATGCTGTCCGACGCCTTTAGGGACTGCAAGTCCGGTATCGACATCAAGTACAGGACAGACGGGAAACTTTTCAACTCCAGAAGATTGCAGGCCGTCACAAAGGTGAGAGAGACAGTCGTCAGAGACTTTCTCTTTGCTGACGACTGCGCCCTTAATGCAATCGATGAGCAGGAGATGCAGCTTGGGATGGACAGGTTCTCATCAGCCTGTGACAACTTTGGTCTCACCATCAGTGTCAAGAAAACTGAAGTGATGTTTCAGCCAGCCCCTGGCAAACAATACCATGAGCCTCAGATAAAGGTGAACAGACGGATCCTACGAGCGGTGGAAAACTCTCTCCTGCAATGCCAACATAGGTGCTGAAATCATCAACAGAATCTCCAAGGCAAGCAGCGCGTTTGGGAGACTGCGAAGGAAAGTCTGGGAGCGGAGAGGAATCAGCCTCAACACCAGGCTGAAAGTCTACTGGGCAGTCGTGCTTACCACCCTACTATATGGCTGCGAGATGTGGACTGCTTACCGAAGGCACGAGCACCAGATAAACCACTTCCACCTCAGGTGTCTTTGGAACCTCCTTCACATCTGCTGGCAAGACAAAGTCCCAGACACGGAAGTTCTGAAGCAGGCAGATCTCCCTAGCACCATCACGATCATGCGCAAGGCCCAGCTGAGATGGGCAGGCCACGTCTCCTGCATGTCCGACACTCACATCCCAAAACAGCTTTTCTATAGTGAACTCAGCCAGGGAAAACGCAAAATCGGAGGGCAGAAGCACTTCAAGGACAGTCTCAAAGTCTCTCTCAATGACTTCTCCATCGGCACAGAGACTTGGGAGACACTTGCTGCCGACCGCTCATCCTGGCGCAGCGCGATCACCACAGGAGCAAAGACAACCGAGGAGAGACGGATTCAGTCAGCAGAACAGAAACGCCAGATGCGGAAAGCCAGAGCCACCTGCACCAATAGCACAGCCCCTACCCACTTCTGCCCCATCTGTGGGAGGGGCTTTCTTGCCCGGATTGGCCTCACCAACCACCTCCGGTCTCATAACAGAATTCCACCAAATGATGTCAATGGTCATCTTCGAACCCGAAGGACTAACATTATTATATGTATATGTGTGTATGTATGTGTGTATGTATGTATGTATGTATGTATGTATGTGTGTGTGTGTATGTGTGTATGTGTGTATGTATGTATGTGTGTATGTATGTATGTGTGTATGTGTGTATGTATGTGTGTGTGTATGTATGTGTGTGTGTGTATGTATCTATGTATGTGTATGTATGTATGTATAGGAGGTGCTGGCATCGACCACGTTCGGATGGTGCTTTTTACATGCCACCAGCACAGGGCCCAGACAGGTGGTGCTGGCATCGACCACGTTCGGATGGTGCTTTTTACATGCCACCAGCACAGGGCCCAGACAGGTGGTGCTGGCATCGACCACGTTCGGATGGTGCTTTTTACATGCCACCGGCACAGGGGCCAGACAGGTGGTGCTGGCATCGACCACGTTCGGATGGTGCTTTTTACATGCCACCGGCACAGGGGCCAGACAGGAGGTGCTGGCATCGACCACGTTCGGATGGTGCTTTTTACATGCCACCGGCACAGGGGCCAGACAGGTGGTGCTGGCATCGACCACGTTCGGATGGTGCTTTTTACATGCCACCGGCACAGGGGCCAGACAGGAGGTGCTGGCATCGACCACGTTCGGATGGTGCTTTTTACATGCCACCGGCACAGGGCCCAGACAGGAGGTGCTGGCATCGACCACGTTCGGATGGTGCTTTTTACATGCCACCAGCACAGGGCCCAGACAGGAGGTGCTGGCATCGACCACGTTCGGATGGTGCTTTTTACATGCCACCGGCACAGGGGCCAGACAGGAGGTGCTGGCATCGACCACGTTCGGATGGTGCTTTTTACATGCCACCAGCACAGGGCCCAGACAGGTGGTGCTGGCATCGACCACGTTCGGATGGTGCTTTTTACATGCCACCAGCACAGGGCCCAGACAGGAGGTGCTGGCATCGACCACGTTCGGATGGTGCTTTTTACATGCCACCAGCACAGGGCCCAGACAGGTGGTGCTGGCATCGACCACGTTCGGATGGTGCTTTTTACATGCCACCAGCACAGGGCCCAGACAGGTGGTGCTGGCATCGACCACGTTCGGATGGTGCTTTTTACATGCCACCGGCACAGGGGCCAGACAGGTGGTGCTGGCATCGACCACGTTCGGATGGTGCTTTTTACATGCCACCAGCACAGGGCCCAGACAGGTGGTGCTGGCATCGACCACGTTCGGATGGTGCTTTTTACATGCCACCAGCACAGGGCCCAGACAGGTGCTGCTGGCATCGACCACGTTCGGATGGTGCTTTTTACATGCCACCAGCACAGGGCCCAGACAGGAGGTGCTGGCATCGACCACGTTCGGATGGTGCTTTTTACATGCCACCAGCACAGGGCCCAGACAGGTGGTGCTGGCATCGACCACGTTCGGATGGTGCTTTTTACATGCCACCAGCACAGGGCCCAGACAGGTGGTGCTGGCATCGACCACGTTCGGATGGTGCTTTTTACATGCCACCGGCACAGGGCCCAGACAGGAGGTGCTGGCATCGACCACGTTCGGATGGTGCTTTTTACATGCCACCGGCACAGGGCCCAGACAGGAGGTGCTGGCATCGACCACGTTCGGATGGTGCTTTTTACATGCCACCGGCACAGGGCCCAGACAGGTGGTGCTGGCATCGACCACGTTCGGATGGTGCTTTTTACATGCCACCGGCACAGGGCCCATACAGGAGGTGCTGGCATCGACCACGTTCGGATGGTGCTTTTTACATGCCACCGGCACAGGGCCCAGACAGGTGCTGCTGGCATCGACCACGTTCGGATGGTGCTTTTTACATGCCACCAGCACAGGGCCCAGACAGGAGGTGCTGGCATCGACCACGTTCGGATGGTGCTTTTTACATGCCACCAGCACAGGGCCCAGACAGGTGGTGCTGGCATCGACCACGTTCGGATGGTGCTTTTTACATGCCACCAGCACAGGGCCCAGACAGGTGGTGCTGGCATCGACCACGTTCGGATGGTGCTTTTTACATGCCACCGGCACAGGGCCCAGACAGGAGGTGCTGGCATCGACCACGTTCGGATGGTGCTTTTTACATGCCACCAGCACAGGGCCCAGACAGGTGGTGCTGGCATCGACCACGTTCGGATGGTGCTTTTTACATGCCACCAGCACAGGGCCCAGACAGGAGGTGCTGGCATCGACCACGTTCGGATGGTGCTTTTTACATGCCACCGGCACAGGGCCCAGACAGGAGGTGCTGGCATCGACCACGTTCGGATGGTGCTTTTTACATGCCACCAGCACAGGGCCCAGACAGGAGGTGCTGGCATCGACCACGTTCGGATGGTGCTTTTTACATGCCACCAGCACAGGGCCCAGACAGGAGGTGCTGGCATCGACCACGTTCGGATGGTGCTTTTTACATGCCACCGGCACAGGGCCCAGACAGGAGGTGCTGGCATCGACCACGTTCGGATGGTGCTTTTTACATGCCACCGGCACAGGGGCCAGACAGGTGGTGCTGGCATCGACCACGTTCGGATGGTGCTTTTTACATGCCACCGGCACAGGGCCCATACAGGAGGTGCTGGCATCGACCACGTTCGGATGGTGCTTTTTACATGCCACCGGCACAGGGCCCAGACAGGAGGTGCTGGCATCGACCACGTTCGGATGGTGCTTTTTACATGCCACCGGCACAGGGGCCAGACAGGTGGTGCTGGCATCGACCACGTTCGGATGGTGCTTTTTACATGCCACCGGCACAGGGCCCAGACAGGAGGTGCTGGCATCGACCACGTTCGGATGGTGCTTTTTACATGCCACCGGCACAGGGCCCAGACAGGTGGTGCTGGCATCGACCACGTTCGGATGGTGCTTTTTACATGCCACCAGCACAGGTCCCAGACAGGAGGTGCTGGCATCGACCAGGTTCGGATGGTGCTTTTTACATGCCACCAGCACAGGGCCCAGACAGGAGATGCTGGCATCGACCACGTTCGGATGGTGCTTTATACATGCCACTGGCACAGGACCCAGATAGGAGGTGCTGGCATCGACCACGTTCGGATGGTGCTTTTTACATGCCACCGGCACAGGGCCCAGACAGGAGGTGCTGGCATCGACCACGTTCGGATGGTGCTTTTTACATGCCACCAGCACAGGGCCCAGACAGGAGGTGCTGGCATCGACCACGTTCGGATGGTGCTTTTTACATGCCACCGGCACAGGGCCCAGACAGGAGGTGCTGGCATCGACCACGTTCGGATGGTGCTTTTTACATGCCACCAGCACAGGGCCCAGACAGGAGGTGCTGGCATCGACCACGTTCGGATGGTGCTTTTTACATGCCACCGGCACAGGGGCCAGACAGGAGGTGCTGGCATCGACCACGTTCGGATGGTGCTTTTTACATGCCACCAGCACAGGGCCCAGACAGGTGGTGCTGGCATCGACCACGTTCGGATGGTGCTTTTTACATGCCACCAGCACAGGGCCCAGACAGGAGGTGCTGGCATCGACCACGTTCGGATGGTGCTTTTTACATGCCACCAGCACAGGGCCCAGACAGGTGGTGCTGGCATCGACCACGTTCGGATGGTGCTTTTTACATGCCACCAGCACAGGGCACAGACAGGTGGTGCTGGCATCGACCACGTTCGGATGGTGCTTTTTACATGCCACCGGCACAGGGGCCAGACAGGTGGTGCTGGCATCGACCACGTTCGGATGGTGCTTTTTACATGCCACCAGCACAGGGCCCAGACAGGTGGTGCTGGCATCGACCACGTTCGGATGGTGCTTTTTACATGCCACCAGCACAGGGCCCAGACAGGTGCTGCTGGCATCGACCACGTTCGGATGGTGCTTTTTACATGCCACCAGCACAGGGCCCAGACAGGAGGTGCTGGCATCGACCACGTTCGGATGGTGCTTTTTACATGCCACCAGCACAGGGCCCAGACAGGTGGTGCTGGCATCGACCACGTTCGGATGGTGCTTTTTACATGCCACCAGCACAGGGCCCAGACAGGTGGTGCTGGCATCGACCACGTTCGGATGGTGCTTTTTACATGCCACCAGCACAGGGCCCAGACAGGTGGTGCTGGCATCGACCACGTTCGGATGGTGCTTTTTACATGCCACCAGCACAGGGCCCAGACAGGTGGTGCTGGCATCGACCACGTTCGGATGGTGCTTTTTACATGCCACCAGCACAGGGCCCAGACAGGAGGTGCTGGCATCGACCACGTTCGGATGGTGCTTTTTACATGCCACCGGCACAGGGCCCAGACAGGAGGTGCTGGCATCGACCACGTTCGGATGGTGCTTTTTACATGCCACCAGCACAGGGCCCAGACAGGAGGTGCTGGCATCGACCACGTTCGGATGGTGCTTTTTACATGCCACCAGCACAGGGCCCAGACAGGTGGTGCTGGCATCGACCACGTTCGGATGGTGCTTTTTACATGCCACCGGCACAGGGCCCAGACAGGAGGTGCTGGCATCGACCACGTTCGGATGGTGCTTTTTACATGCCACCGGCACAGGGCCCAGACAGGTGGTGCTGGCATCGACCACGTTCGGATGGTGCTTTTTACATGCCACCGGCACAGGGCCCAGACAGGAGGTGCTGGCATCGACCACGTTCGGATGGTGCTTTTTACATGCCACCGGCACAGGGCCCAGACAGGAGGTGCTGGCATCGACCACGTTCGGATGGTGCTTTTTACATGCCACCAGCACAGGGCCCAGACAGGTGGTGCTGGCATCGACCACGTTCGGATGGTGCTTTTTACATGCCACCGGCACAGGGCCCAGACAGGAGGTGCTGGCATCGACCACGTTCGGATGGTGCTTTTTACATGCCACCAGCACAGGGCCCAGACAGGTGGTGCTGGCATCGACCACGTTCGGATGGTGCTTTTTACATGCCACCAGCACAGGGCCCAGACAGGAGGTGCTGGCATCGACCACGTTCGGATGGTGCTTTTTACATGCCACCAGCACAGGGCCCAGACAGGAGGTGCTGGCATCGACCACGTTCGGATGGTGCTTTTTACATGCCACCAGCACAGGGCCCAGACAGGAGGTGCTGGCATCGACCACGTTCGGATGGTGCTTTTTACATGCCACCAGCACAGGGCCCAGACAGGAGGTGCTGGCATCGACCACGTTCGGATGGTGCTTTTTACATGCCACCAGCACAGGGCCCAGACAGGTGGTGCTGGCATCGACCACGTTCGGATGGTGCTTTTTACATGCCACCAGCACAGGGGCCAGACAGGTGGTGCTGGCATCGACCACGTTCGGATGGTGCTTTTTACATGCCACCAGCACAGGGCCCAGACAGGTGGTGCTGGCATCGACCACGTTCGGATGGTGCTTTTTACATGCCACCAGCACAGGGCCCAGACAGGTGGTGCTGGCATCGACCACGTTCGGATGGTGCTTTTTACATGCCACCAGCACAGGGCCCAGACAGGTGGTGCTGGCATCGACCACGTTCGGATGGTGCTTTTTACATGCCACCAGCACAGGGCCCAGACAGGTGGTGCTGGCATCGACCACGTTCGGATGGTGCTTTTTACATGCCACCAGCACAGGGCCCAGACAGGTGGTGCTGGCATCGACCACGTTCGGATGGTGCTTTTTACATGCCACCAGCACAGGGCCCAGACAGGTGGTGCTGGCATCGACCACGTTCGGATGGTGCTTTTTACATGCCACCAGCACAGGGCCCAGACAGGTGGTGCTGGCATCGACCACGTTCGGATGGTGCTTTTTACATGCCACCAGCACAGGGCCCAGACAGGTGGTGCTGGCATCGACCACGTTCGGATGGTGCTTTTTACATGCCACCAGCACAGGGCCCAGACAGGTGGTGCTGGCATCGACCACGTTCGGATGGTGCTTTTTACATGCCACCAGCACAGGGCCCAGACAGGTGGTGCTGGCATCGACCACGTTCGGATGGTGCTTTTTACATGCCACCAGCACAGGGCCCAGACAGGTGGTGCTGGCATCGACCACGTTCGGATGGTGCTTTTTACATGCCACCAGCACAGGGCCCAGACAGGTGGTGCTGGCATCGACCACGTTCGGATGGTGCTTTTTACATGCCACCAGCACAGGGCCCAGACAGGTGGTGCTGGCATCGACCACGTTCGGATGGTGCTTTTTACATGCCACCAGCACAGGGCCCAGACAGGTGGTGCTGGCATCGACCACGTTCGGATGGTGCTTTTTACATGCCACCAGCACAGGGCCCAGACAGGTGGTGCTGGCATCGACCACGTTCGGATGGTGCTTTTTACATGCCACCGGCACAGGGCCCAGACAGGTGGTGCTGGCATCGACCACGTTCGGATGGTGCTTTTTACATGCCACCAGCACAGGGCCCAGACAGGTGGTGCTGGCATCGACCACGTTCGGATGGTGCTTTTTACATGCCACCAGCACAGGGCCCAGACAGGAGGTGCTGGCATCGACCACGTTCGGATGGTGCTTTTTACATGCCACCAGCACAGGGCCCAGACAGGTGGTGCTGGCATCGACCACGTTCGGATGGTGCTTTTTACATGCCACCAGCACAGGGCCCAGACAGGAGGTGCTGGCATCGACCACGTTCGGATGGTGCTTTTTACATGCCACCGGCACAGGGCCCAGACAGGAGGTGCTGGCATCGACCACGTTCGGATGGTGCTTTTTACATGCCACCGGCACAGGGCCCAGACAGGTGGTGCTGGCATCGACCACGTTCGGATGGTGCTTTTTACATGCCACCAGCACAGGGCCCAGACAGGAGGTGCTGGCATCGACCACGTTCGGATGGTGCTTTTTACATGCCACCAGCACAGGGCCCAGACAGGAGGTGCTGGCATCGACCACGTTCGGATGGTGCTTTTTACATGCCACCAGCACAGGGCCCAGACAGGAGGTGCTGGCATCGACCACGTTCGGATGGTGCTTTTTACATGCCACCAGCACAGGGCCCAGACAGGAGGTGCTGGCATCGACCACGTTCGGATGGTGCTTTTTACATGCCACCAGCACAGGGCCCAGACAGGAGGTGCTGGCATCGACCACGTTCGGATGGTGCTTTTTACATGCCACCAGCACAGGGCCCAGACAGGAGGTGCTGGCATCGACCACGTTCGGATGGTGCTTTTTACATGCCACCAGCACAGGGCCCAGACAGGTGGTGCTGGCATCGACCACGTTCGGATGGTGCTTTTTACATGCCACCAGCACAGGGCCCAGACAGGTGGTGCTGGCATCGACCACGTTCGGATGGTGCTTTTTACATGCCACCAGCACAGGGCCCAGACAGGTGGTGCTGGCATCGACCACGTTCGGATGGTGCTTTTTACATGCCACCAGCACAGGGCCCAGACAGGTGGTGCTGGCATCGACCACGTTCGGATGGTGCTTTTTACATGCCACCAGCACAGGGCCCAGACAGGTGGTGCTGGCATCGACCACGTTCGGATGGTGCTTTTTACATGCCACCAGCACAGGGCCCAGACAGGTGGTGCTGGCATCGACCACGTTCGGATGGTGCTTTTTACATGCCACCAGCACAGGGCCCAGACAGGTGGTGCTGGCATCGACCACGTTCGGATGGTGCTTTTTACATGCCACCAGCACAGGGCCCAGACAGGTGGTGCTGGCATCGACCACGTTCGGATGGTGCTTTTTACATGCCACCAGCACAGGGCCCAGACAGGTGGTGCTGGCATCGACCACGTTCGGATGGTGCTTTTTACATGCCACCAGCACAGGGCCCAGACAGGTGGTGCTGGCATCGACCACGTTCGGATGGTGCTTTTTACATGCCACCAGCACAGGGCCCAGACAGGTGGTGCTGGCATCGACCACGTTCGGATGGTGCTTTTTACATGCCACCAGCACAGGGCCCAGACAGGTGGTGCTGGCATCGACCACGTTCGGATGGTGCTTTTTACATGCCACCAGCACAGGGCCCAGACAGGTGGTGCTGGCATCGACCACGTTCGGATGGTGCTTTTTACATGCCACCAGCACAGGGCCCAGACAGGTGGTGCTGGCATCGACCACGTTCGGATGGTGCTTTTTACATGCCACCAGCACAGGGCCCAGACAGGTGGTGCTGGCATCGACCACGTTCGGATGGTGCTTTTTACATGCCACCAGCACAGGGCCCAGACAGGTGGTGCTGGCATCGACCACGTTCGGATGGTGCTTTTTACATGCCACCAGCACAGGGCCCAGACAGGTGGTGCTGGCATCGACCACGTTCGGATGGTGCTTTTTACATGCCACCAGCACAGGGCCCAGACAGGTGGTGCTGGCATCGACCACGTTCGGATGGTGCTTTTTACATGCCACCAGCACAGGGCCCAGACAGGTGGTGCTGGCATCGACCACGTTCGGATGGTGCTTTTTACATGCCACCAGCACAGGGCCCAGACAGGTGGTGCTGGCATCGACCACGTTCGGATGGTGCTTTTTACATGCCACCAGCACAGGGCCCAGACAGGTGGTGCTGGCATCGACCACGTTCGGATGGTGCTTTTTACATGCCACCAGCACAGGGCCCAGACAGGTGGTGCTGGCATCGACCACGTTCGGATGGTGCTTTTTACATGCCACCAGCACAGGGCCCAGACAGGTGGTGCTGGCATCGACCACGTTCGGATGGTGCTTTTTACATGCCACCAGCACAGGGCCCAGACAGGTGGTGCTGGCATCGACCACGTTCGGATGGTGCTTTTTACATGCCACCAGCACAGGGCCCAGACAGGTGGTGCTGGCATCGACCACGTTCGGATGGTGCTTTTTACATGCCACCAGCACAGGGCCCAGACAGGTGGTGCTGGCATCGACCACGTTCGGATGGTGCTTTTTACATGCCACCAGCACAGGGCCCAGACAGGTGGTGCTGGCATCGACCACGTTCGGATGGTGCTTTTTACATGCCACCAGCACAGGGCCCAGACAGGTGGTGCTGGCATCGACCACGTTCGGATGGTGCTTTTTACATGCCACCAGCACAGGGCCCAGACAGGTGGTGCTGGCATCGACCACGTTCGGATGGTGCTTTTTACATGCCACCAGCACAGGGCCCAGACAGGTGGTGCTGGCATCGACCACGTTCGGATGGTGCTTTTTACATGCCACCAGCACAGGGCCCAGACAGGTGGTGCTGGCATCGACCACGTTCGGATGGTGCTTTTTACATGCCACCAGCACAGGGCCCAGACAGGTGGTGCTGGCATCGACCACGTTCGGATGGTGCTTTTTACATGCCACCAGCACAGGGCCCAGACAGGTGGTGCTGGCATCGACCACGTTCGGATGGTGCTTTTTACATGCCACCAGCACAGGGCCCAGACAGGTGGTGCTGGCATCGACCACGTTCGGATGGTGCTTTTTACATGCCACCAGCACAGGGCCCAGACAGGTGGTGCTGGCATCGACCACGTTCGGATGGTGCTTTTTACATGCCACCAGCACAGGGCCCAGACAGGTGGTGCTGGCATCGACCACGTTCGGATGGTGCTTTTTACATGCCACCAGCACAGGGCCCAGACAGGTGGTGCTGGCATCGACCACGTTCGGATGGTGCTTTTTACATGCCACCAGCACAGGGCCCAGACAGGTGGTGCTGGCATCGACCACGTTCGGATGGTGCTTTTTACATGCCACCAGCACAGGGCCCAGACAGGTGGTGCTGGCATCGACCACGTTCGGATGGTGCTTTTTACATGCCACCAGCACAGGGCCCAGACAGGTGGTGCTGGCATCGACCACGTTCGGATGGTGCTTTTTACATGCCACCAGCACAGGGCCCAGACAGGTGGTGCTGGCATCGACCACGTTCGGATGGTGCTTTTTACATGCCACCAGCACAGGGCCCAGACAGGTGGTGCTGGCATCGACCACGTTCGGATGGTGCTTTTTACATGCCACCAGCACAGGGCCCAGACAGGTGGTGCTGGCATCGACCACGTTCGGATGGTGCTTTTTACATGCCACCAGCACAGGGCCCAGACAGGTGGTGCTGGCATCGACCACGTTCGGATGGTGCTTTTTACATGCCACCAGCACAGGGCCCAGACAGGTGGTGCTGGCATCGACCACGTTCGGATGGTGCTTTTTACATGCCACCAGCACAGGGCCCAGACAGGTGGTGCTGGCATCGACCACGTTCGGATGGTGCTTTTTACATGCCACCAGCACAGGGCCCAGACAGGTGGTGCTGGCATCGACCACGTTCGGATGGTGCTTTTTACATGCCACCAGCACAGGGCCCAGACAGGTGGTGCTGGCATCGACCACGTTCGGATGGTGCTTTTTACATGCCACCAGCACAGGGCCCAGACAGGTGGTGCTGGCATCGACCACGTTCGGATGGTGCTTTTTACATGCCACCAGCACAGGGCCCAGACAGGTGGTGCTGGCATCGACCACGTTCGGATGGTGCTTTTTACATGCCACCAGCACAGGGCCCAGACAGGTGGTGCTGGCATCGACCACGTTCGGATGGTGCTTTTTACATGCCACCAGCACAGGGCCCAGACAGGTGGTGCTGGCATCGACCACGTTCGGATGGTGCTTTTTACATGCCACCAGCACAGGGCCCAGACAGGTGGTGCTGGCATCGACCACGTTCGGATGGTGCTTTTTACATGCCACCAGCACAGGGCCCAGACAGGTGGTGCTGGCATCGACCACGTTCGGATGGTGCTTTTTACATGCCACCAGCACAGGGCCCAGACAGGTGGTGCTGGCATCGACCACGTTCGGATGGTGCTTTTTACATGCCACCAGCACAGGGCCCAGACAGGTGGTGCTGGCATCGACCACGTTCGGATGGTGCTTTTTACATGCCACCAGCACAGGGCCCAGACAGGTGGTGCTGGCATCGACCACGTTCGGATGGTGCTTTTTACATGCCACCAGCACAGGGCCCAGACAGGTGGTGCTGGCATCGACCACGTTCGGATGGTGCTTTTTACATGCCACCAGCACAGGGCCCAGACAGGTGGTGCTGGCATCGACCACGTTCGGATGGTGCTTTTTACATGCCACCAGCACAGGGCCCAGACAGGTGGTGCTGGCATCGACCACGTTCGGATGGTGCTTTTTACATGCCACCAGCACAGGGCCCAGACAGGTGGTGCTGGCATCGACCACGTTCGGATGGTGCTTTTTACATGCCACCAGCACAGGGCCCAGACAGGTGGTGCTGGCATCGACCACGTTCGGATGGTGCTTTTTACATGCCACCAGCACAGGGCCCAGACAGGTGGTGCTGGCATCGACCACGTTCGGATGGTGCTTTTTACATGCCACCAGCACAGGGCCCAGACAGGTGGTGCTGGCATCGACCACGTTCGGATGGTGCTTTTTACATGCCACCAGCACAGGGCCCAGACAGGTGGTGCTGGCATCGACCACGTTCGGATGGTGCTTTTTACATGCCACCAGCACAGGGCCCAGACAGGTGGTGCTGGCATCGACCACGTTCGGATGGTGCTTTTTACATGCCACCAGCACAGGGCCCAGACAGGTGGTGCTGGCATCGACCACGTTCGGATGGTGCTTTTTACATGCCACCAGCACAGGGCCCAGACAGGTGGTGCTGGCATCGACCACGTTCGGATGGTGCTTTTTACATGCCACCAGCACAGGGCCCAGACAGGTGGTGCTGGCATCGACCACGTTCGGATGGTGCTTTTTACATGCCACCAGCACAGGGCCCAGACAGGTGGTGCTGGCATCGACCACGTTCGGATGGTGCTTTTTACATGCCACCAGCACAGGGCCCAGACAGGTGGTGCTGGCATCGACCACGTTCGGATGGTGCTTTTTACATGCCACCAGCACAGGGCCCAGACAGGTGGTGCTGGCATCGACCACGTTCGGATGGTGCTTTTTACATGCCACCAGCACAGGGCCCAGACAGGTGGTGCTGGCATCGACCACGTTCGGATGGTGCTTTTTACATGCCACCAGCACAGGGCCCAGACAGGTGGTGCTGGCATCGACCACGTTCGGATGGTGCTTTTTACATGCCACCAGCACAGGGCCCAGACAGGTGGTGCTGGCATCGACCACGTTCGGATGGTGCTTTTTACATGCCACCAGCACAGGGCCCAGACAGGTGGTGCTGGCATCGACCACGTTCGGATGGTGCTTTTTACATGCCACCAGCACAGGGCCCAGACAGGTGGTGCTGGCATCGACCACGTTCGGATGGTGCTTTTTACATGCCACCAGCACAGGGCCCAGACAGGTGGTGCTGGCATCGACCACGTTCGGATGGTGCTTTTTACATGCCACCAGCACAGGGCCCAGACAGGTGGTGCTGGCATCGACCACGTTCGGATGGTGCTTTTTACATGCCACCAGCACAGGGCCCAGACAGGTGGTGCTGGCATCGACCACGTTCGGATGGTGCTTTTTACATGCCACCAGCACAGGGCCCAGACAGGTGGTGCTGGCATCGACCACGTTCGGATGGTGCTTTTTACATGCCACCAGCACAGGGCCCAGACAGGTGGTGCTGGCATCGACCACGTTCGGATGGTGCTTTTTACATGCCACCAGCACAGGGCCCAGACAGGTGGTGCTGGCATCGACCACGTTCGGATGGTGCTTTTTACATGCCACCAGCACAGGGCCCAGACAGGTGGTGCTGGCATCGACCACGTTCGGATGGTGCTTTTTACATGCCACCAGCACAGGGCCCAGACAGGTGGTGCTGGCATCGACCACGTTCGGATGGTGCTTTTTACATGCCACCAGCACAGGGCCCAGACAGGTGGTGCTGGCATCGACCACGTTCGGATGGTGCTTTTTACATGCCACCAGCACAGGGCCCAGACAGGTGGTGCTGGCATCGACCACGTTCGGATGGTGCTTTTTACATGCCACCAGCACAGGGCCCAGACAGGTGGTGCTGGCATCGACCACGTTCGGATGGTGCTTTTTACATGCCACCAGCACAGGGCCCAGACAGGTGGTGCTGGCATCGACCACGTTCGGATGGTGCTTTTTACATGCCACCAGCACAGGGCCCAGACAGGTGGTGCTGGCATCGACCACGTTCGGATGGTGCTTTTTACATGCCACCAGCACAGGGCCCAGACAGGTGGTGCTGGCATCGACCACGTTCGGATGGTGCTTTTTACATGCCACCAGCACAGGGCCCAGACAGGTGGTGCTGGCATCGACCACGTTCGGATGGTGCTTTTTACATGCCACCAGCACAGGGCCCAGACAGGTGGTGCTGGCATCGACCACGTTCGGATGGTGCTTTTTACATGCCACCAGCACAGGGCCCAGACAGGTGGTGCTGGCATCGACCACGTTCGGATGGTGCTTTTTACATGCCACCAGCACAGGGCCCAGACAGGTGGTGCTGGCATCGACCACGTTCGGATGGTGCTTTTTACATGCCACCAGCACAGGGCCCAGACAGGTGGTGCTGGCATCGACCACGTTCGGATGGTGCTTTTTACATGCCACCAGCACAGGGCCCAGACAGGTGGTGCTGGCATCGACCACGTTCGGATGGTGCTTTTTACATGCCACCAGCACAGGGCCCAGACAGGTGGTGCTGGCATCGACCACGTTCGGATGGTGCTTTTTACATGCCACCAGCACAGGGCCCAGACAGGTGGTGCTGGCATCGACCACGTTCGGATGGTGCTTTTTACATGCCACCAGCACAGGGCCCAGACAGGTGGTGCTGGCATCGACCACGTTCGGATGGTGCTTTTTACATGCCACCAGCACAGGGCCCAGACAGGTGGTGCTGGCATCGACCACGTTCGGATGGTGCTTTTTACATGCCACCAGCACAGGGCCCAGACAGGTGGTGCTGGCATCGACCACGTTCGGATGGTGCTTTTTACATGCCACCAGCACAGGGCCCAGACAGGTGGTGCTGGCATCGACCACGTTCGGATGGTGCTTTTTACATGCCACCAGCACAGGGCCCAGACAGGTGGTGCTGGCATCGACCACGTTCGGATGGTGCTTTTTACATGCCACCAGCACAGGGCCCAGACAGGTGGTGCTGGCATCGACCACGTTCGGATGGTGCTTTTTACATGCCACCAGCACAGGGCCCAGACAGGTGGTGCTGGCATCGACCACGTTCGGATGGTGCTTTTTACATGCCACCAGCACAGGGCCCAGACAGGTGGTGCTGGCATCGACCACGTTCGGATGGTGCTTTTTACATGCCACCAGCACAGGGCCCAGACAGGTGGTGCTGGCATCGACCACGTTCGGATGGTGCTTTTTACATGCCACCAGCACAGGGCCCAGACAGGTGGTGCTGGCATCGACCACGTTCGGATGGTGCTTTTTACATGCCACCAGCACAGGGCCCAGACAGGTGGTGCTGGCATCGACCACGTTCGGATGGTGCTTTTTACATGCCACCAGCACAGGGCCCAGACAGGTGGTGCTGGCATCGACCACGTTCGGATGGTGCTTTTTACATGCCACCAGCACAGGGCCCAGACAGGTGGTGCTGGCATCGACCACGTTCGGATGGTGCTTTTTACATGCCACCAGCACAGGGCCCAGACAGGTGGTGCTGGCATCGACCACGTTCGGATGGTGCTTTTTACATGCCACCAGCACAGGGCCCAGACAGGTGGTGCTGGCATCGACCACGTTCGGATGGTGCTTTTTACATGCCACCAGCACAGGGCCCAGACAGGTGGTGCTGGCATCGACCACGTTCGGATGGTGCTTTTTACATGCCACCAGCACAGGGCCCAGACAGGTGGTGCTGGCATCGACCACGTTCGGATGGTGCTTTTTACATGCCACCAGCACAGGGCCCAGACAGGTGGTGCTGGCATCGACCACGTTCGGATGGTGCTTTTTACATGCCACCAGCACAGGGCCCAGACAGGTGGTGCTGGCATCGACCACGTTCGGATGGTGCTTTTTACATGCCACCAGCACAGGGCCCAGACAGGTGGTGCTGGCATCGACCACGTTCGGATGGTGCTTTTTACATGCCACCAGCACAGGGCCCAGACAGGTGGTGCTGGCATCGACCACGTTCGGATGGTGCTTTTTACATGCCACCAGCACAGGGCCCAGACAGGTGGTGCTGGCATCGACCACGTTCGGATGGTGCTTTTTACATGCCACCAGCACAGGGCCCAGACAGGTGGTGCTGGCATCGACCACGTTCGGATGGTGCTTTTTACATGCCACCAGCACAGGGCCCAGACAGGTGGTGCTGGCATCGACCACGTTCGGATGGTGCTTTTTACATGCCACCAGCACAGGGCCCAGACAGGTGGTGCTGGCATCGACCACGTTCGGATGGTGCTTTTTACATGCCACCAGCACAGGGCCCAGACAGGTGGTGCTGGCATCGACCACGTTCGGATGGTGCTTTTTACATGCCACCAGCACAGGGCCCAGACAGGAGGTGCTGGCATCGACCACGTTCGGATGGTGCTTTTTACATGCCACCAGCACAGGGCCCAGACAGGTGGTGCTGGCATCGACCACGTTCGGATGGTGCTTTTTACATGCCACCAGCACAGGGCCCAGACAGGTGGTGCTGGCATCGACCACGTTCGGATGGTGCTTTTTACATGCCACCAGCACAGGGCCCAGACAGGTGGTGCTGGCATCGACCACGTTCGGATGGTGCTTTTTACATGCCACCAGCACAGGGCCCAGACAGGTGGTGCTGGCATCGACCACGTTCGGATGGTGCTTTTTACATGCCACCAGCACAGGGCCCAGACAGGTGGTGCTGGCATCGACCACGTTCGGATGGTGCTTTTTACATGCCACCAGCACAGGGCCCAGACAGGTGGTGCTGGCATCGACCACGTTCGGATGGTGCTTTTTACATGCCACCAGCACAGGGCCCAGACAGGTGGTGCTGGCATCGACCACGTTCGGATGGTGCTTTTTACATGCCACCAGCACAGGGCCCAGACAGGTGGTGCTGGCATCGACCACGTTCGGATGGTGCTTTTTACATGCCACCAGCACAGGGCCCAGACAGGTGGTGCTGGCATCGACCACGTTCGGATGGTGCTTTTTACATGCCACCAGCACAGGGCCCAGACAGGTGGTGCTGGCATCGACCACGTTCGGATGGTGCTTTTTACATGCCACCAGCACAGGGCCCAGACAGGTGGTGCTGGCATCGACCACGTTCGGATGGTGCTTTTTACATGCCACCAGCACAGGGCCCAGACAGGTGGTGCTGGCATCGACCACGTTCGGATGGTGCTTTTTACATGCCACCAGCACAGGGCCCAGACAGGTGGTGCTGGCATCGACCACGTTCGGATGGTGCTTTTTACATGCCACCAGCACAGGGCCCAGACAGGTGGTGCTGGCATCGACCACGTTCGGATGGTGCTTTTTACATGCCACCAGCACAGGGCCCAGACAGGTGGTGCTGGCATCGACCACGTTCGGATGGTGCTTTTTACATGCCACCAGCACAGGGCCCAGACAGGTGGTGCTGGCATCGACCACGTTCGGATGGTGCTTTTTACATGCCACCAGCACAGGGCCCAGACAGGTGGTGCTGGCATCGACCACGTTCGGATGGTGCTTTTTACATGCCACCAGCACAGGGCCCAGACAGGTGGTGCTGGCATCGACCACGTTCGGATGGTGCTTTTTACATGCCACCAGCACAGGGCCCAGACAGGTGGTGCTGGCATCGACCACGTTCGGATGGTGCTTTTTACATGCCACCAGCACAGGGCCCAGACAGGTGGTGCTGGCATCGACCACGTTCGGATGGTGCTTTTTACATGCCACCAGCACAGGGCCCAGACAGGTGGTGCTGGCATCGACCACGTTCGGATGGTGCTTTTTACATGCCACCAGCACAGGGCCCAGACAGGTGGTGCTGGCATCGACCACGTTCGGATGGTGCTTTTTACATGCCACCAGCACAGGGCCCAGACAGGTGGTGCTGGCATCGACCACGTTCGGATGGTGCTTTTTACATGCCACCAGCACAGGGCCCAGACAGGTGGTGCTGGCATCGACCACGTTCGGATGGTGCTTTTTACATGCCACCAGCACAGGGCCCAGACAGGTGGTGCTGGCATCGACCACGTTCGGATGGTGCTTTTTACATGCCACCAGCACAGGGGCCAGACAGGTGGTGCTGGCATCGACCACGTTCGGATGGTGCTTTTTACATGCCACCAGCACAGGGCCCAGACAGGTGGTGCTGGCATCGACCACGTTCGGATGGTGCTTTTTACATGCCACCAGCACAGGGCCCAGACAGGTGGTGCTGGCATCGACCACGTTCGGATGGTGCTTTTTACATGCCACCAGCACAGGGTCCAGACAGGTGGTGCTGGCATCGACCACGTTCGGATGGTGCTTTTTACATGCCACCGGCACAGGGGCCAGACAGGTGGTGCTGGCATCGACCACGTTCGGATGGTGCTTTTTACATGCCACCGGCACAGGGGCCAGACAGGTGGTGCTGGCATCGACCACGTTCGGATGGTGCTTTTTACATGCCACCGGCACAGGGCCCAGACAGGTGGTGCTGGCATCGACCACGTTCGGATGGTGCTTTTTACATGCCACCAGCACAGGGGCCAGACAGGTGGTGCTGGCATCGACCACGTTCGGATGGTGCTTTTTACATGCCACCAGCACAGGGGCCAGACAGGTGGTGCTGGCATCGACCACGTTCGGATGGTGCTTTTTACATGCCACCAGCACAGGGCCAGACAGGTGGTGCTGGCATCGACCACGTTCGGATGGTGCTTTTTACATGCCACCAGCACAGGGCCAGACAGGTGGTGCTGGCATCGACCACGTTCGGATGGTGCTTTTTACATGCCACCAGCACAGGGCCCAGACAGGAGGTGCTGGCATCGACCACGTTCGGATGGTGCTTTTTACATGCCACCAGCACAGGGGCCAGACAGGTGGTGCTGGCATCGACCACGTTCGGATGGTGCTTTTTACATGCCACCGCACAGGGGCCAGACAGGTGGTGCTGGCATCGACCACGTTCGGATGGTGCTTTTTACATGCCACCAGCACAGGGGCCAGACAGGTGGTGCTGGCATCGACCACGTTCGGATGGTGCTTTTTACATGCCACCAGCACAGGGCCCAGACAGGAGGTGCTGGCATCGACCACGTTCGGATGGTGCTTTTTACATGCCACCAGCACAGGGCCCAGACAGGAGGTGCTGGCATCGACCACGTTCGGATGGTGCTTTTTACATGCCACCGGCACAGGGGCCAGACAGGTGGTGCTGGCATCGACCACGTTCGGATGGTGCTTTTTACATGCCACCAGCACAGGGGCCAGACAGGTGGTGCTGGCATCGACCACGTTCGGATGGTGCTTTTTACATGCCACCAGCACAGGGGCCAGACAGGTGGTGCTGGCATCGACCACGTTCGGATGGTGCTTTTTACATGCCACCAGCACAGGGCCCAGACAGGTGGTGCTGGCATCGACCACGTTCGGATGGTGCTTTTTACATGCCACCAGCACAGGGCCCAGACAGGAGGTGCTGGCATCGACCACGTTCGGATGGTGCTTTTTACATGCCACCAGCACAGGGGCCAGACAGGAGGTGCTGGCATCGACCACGTTCGGATGGTGCTTTTTACATGCCACCAGCACAGGGCCAGACAGGTGGTGCTGGCATCGACCACGTTCGGATGGTGCTTTTTACATGCCACCGGCACAGGGGCCAGACAGGTGGTGCTGGCATCGACCACGTTCGGATGGTGCTTTTTACATGCCACCAGCACAGGGGCCAGACAGGTGGTGCTGGCATCGACCACGTTCGGATGGTGCTTTTTACATGCCACCAGCACAGGGGCCAGACAGGTGGTGCTGGCATCGACCACGTTCGGATGGTGCTTTTTACATGCCACCAGCACAGGGCCCAGACAGGTGGTGCTGGCATCGACCACGTTCGGATGGTGCTTTTTACATGCCACCAGCACAGGGCCCAGACAGGTGGTGCTGGCATCGACCACGTTCGGATGGTGCTTTTTACATGCCACCAGCACAGGGACCAGACAGGTGGTGCTGGCATCGACCACGTTCGGATGGTGCTTTTTACATGCCACCAGCACAGGGGCCAGACAGGTGGTGCTGGCATCGACCACGTTCGGATGGTGCTTTTTACATGCCACCAGCACAGGGCCCAGACAGGTGGTGCTGGCATCGACCACGTTCGGATGGTGCTTTTTACATGCCACCAGCACAGGGCCCAGACAGGTGGTGCTGGCATCGACCACGTTCGGATGGTGCTTTTTACATGCCATGAATACAAGAGGATGGTTTTATAACTTCGGTAAACCAAAGAACAAAAATAAAAACAGGACTGCAGCTGGAAGTGCTCGGGTGGCACTGGGGTGTGGACGCTTCTGTAGGAGAAAATGTAGACCTTATTAAATATGCAGGGACCCCAAAATTTAGTTGTAATTTCAGAACCCCAAACTTATGTCCTCTTAAGGGGTTTTGCTTAATAAAAAAAATGTAGTGTTAGAGGGGAGAATAATTTGGTTAGGGGATATATTTGGAACACTCTTTACTCTTTTAGTTGTTTCAATCATTTGACTGTGGCCATGCTGGAGCACCGCCTCTAGTCGAGCAAATCAACCCCAGGACTTATTCTTTGTAAGCCCAGTACTTATTCTATCAGTCTCTTTTTGCCGAACTGCTAAGTGACGGGAACGTAAACACACCAGCATCAGTTGTCAAGCAATGCTAGGGGGACAAACATAGGCACACACACACACATATATATATACATATATACGACAGGCTTCTTTCAGTTTCCGTCTACCAAATCCACTCACAAGGCATTGGTCAGCCCGGGGCTATAGTAGAAGACACTTGCCCGAGGTGCCACGCAGTGGGACTGAACCTGGAACCATGTAGTTTGCAAGCAAGCTACTTACCACACAGCCACTCCTGTGCCTATTGATTTTAAAAGATGTAGGGCCCACTTGAGCTCGTTTTCAAATGCCAAATACTCCAGTTCTACCACGTTGGCATCTTATATTCATGATTTGAAAAGGAGGAATATGAGCCATACTGTTGAATGGTCAGTCCTGTCCAAACCCCCCCCACACACACACACACTTTAATGCTAATTTAAACAGATGTAGATTATGCTTAAGAGGGAATCGTACTTGATCCATAAATGTTTTGGGTCAATAACACCTCAATAAATTTTCTTATGTGCTCCCTTTTTGTAATTATAGGTTTTTCTCAACATTCTTGAGTAAGGAGTGGCTGTGTGGTAAGTAGCTTGTTTACCAACCACATGGTTCCAGGTTCAGTCCCACTGCGTGGCATCTTGGGCAAGTGTCTTCTACTATAGCCTCGGGCCGACCAAAGCCTTGTGAGTGGATTTGGTAGATGGAAACTGAAAGAAGCCTGTCATATATATGTATATATATATATATATATATATATATATGTGTGTGTGTGTGTGTATGTGTGTGTGTTTGTGTATCTGTTTTTGTCCTCCTAGCATTGCTTGACAACCGATGCTGGTGTGTTTACGTCACCATTACTTAGCGGTTCGGCAAAAGAGACCGATAGAATAAGTACTAGGCTTAAAAAGAATAAGTCCCGGGGTCGATTTGCTTGACTAAAGGCGGTGCTCCAGCATGGCCACAGTCAAATGACTGAAACAAGTAAAAGAGATATAAAATTAAAATCGGATGTTTCAGAGGCCCGCCTCAGCCGTGATCTTGAATTGAAATTAAGTAGAACCTATAGCAATTTCTTCATCTAAATTCAATTCTTGACCTTTGAACTGATCTTCACTTGAACCCACTGGATTCTTATTTTAACTTGTCTGTTTCTGCAATTGAACATCATCATCATCATCGTTTAACGTCCGCTTTCCATGCTAGCATGGGTTGGACGATTTTGACTGAGGGCTGGCAGACCAGATGGCTGCACCAGGCTCCAATCTGATCTGGCAGAGTTTCTACAGCTGAATGCCCTTCCTAACGCCAACCACTCCGAGAGTATAGTGGGTGCTTTTATGTGCCTGTCAGGCAGTACTGGCAACGACCTTGCTCGAATCTTTTTACACATGCCACCGGCAAAGGTGCCAGTAAGGTAACGATCCCAGGCAATGCTGGTAACGATCACAATAACCAGAATTGTGGAAGCCTTTCTAAGTTTTCTCCAAATGAAAAGCTGTTACCTTTGGAGTCTACCATTAACGATGTGAACCAGAATCCTTTGAAGCAATCGTAGAGGTGGGCCTGAATGGACTCTCTTCTCGTTTCCTTACACTTAATTTTTATATTTATCATTTTAGCTCCCTTGCCTTAAATTTTTAGTGGTTCTTTTATTCTTTTACTGGTTTCAGTCATTTGACTGCGGCCATGCTGGAGCACTGCCTTTTAATCGAGCAACTCGACCCCAGAACTTATTCTTTTTGTAGGCCCAGTACTTATTCTATCGGTCTCTTTTGCTGAACTGCTAAGTAACGGGGACATAAACACGCTAGCATCGGTTGTCAAGCAATGTTAGGGGGACAAACACAGACACACACACACATATATATATATACGACAGTCTTCTTTCAGTTTCCATCTACCAAATCTACTCACAAGTAGAAGACACTTGCCCAAGGTGCCATGCAGTGGGACTGAACCTGGAACCATGTGGTTGGTAAGCAAGCTACTTACCACACAGCCACTCCTGCGCCTATTGATTATGAATTAATTTATTCCATATATTTTGTCTTCATTCCACTTCACTCATCTTACCCTTTTAGGTTTTATCACCTTTTATTCGTGCATATCATCATCATCATCATTTAACGTCCGTTTTCCATGCTAGCATGGGTTGGACGGTTTGACTGGGGTCTGGGAAGCCAGAAGGCTGCACCAGGCTCCAGTCTGATCTGGCAGTGTTTCTTCAGCTGGATGCCCTTCCTAACGCCAACCACTCCGTGAGTGTAGTGGGTGCTTTTTACATGCCAGGCAAGGCTGGCAGCGACCACGATCAGTTGTTGCTTTTTACGTGCCACCAGCACGGAAGCCAGTCAAGGCGGAGCTGCCATCGGCCACGTTCAGATGTTGCTTTTTACGTGCAACCGGCACGGGTATCACAACTACAGTTTTCATTTGAATTTTTGATGCTGATGTACTCGACTCAATAGGTCTCCCCAAGCACAGGGTCGAAACGGTGTTTCTTTACTTGCCACCTGCACAGGAGTCAGTCCAGTGGCACTGGTAACAATCTTGCTCGAATGTTTTGTTCATGTGCCAGTAAGGCGACATTTTATACTGTTGGGTTTTACCTTGGGGTGCCCTATTGTTTTAATATATATTTATATTCGAATTTTGATATTTGGGAATGATATAAAGTTGTTTTGACCAATTGGAGCATTTATTCATTACACCTTTCAATTTATAGAATATATATTTTCAAGTCCACCATTTCGTCAACCGTAGCAGCTTCCAAACTTCAACCACTAATTCAGTTCTCAACTAAATTGCAAACTGTTAGCAGTTTTAAAGGGGACACCTCCTCAGCTACATTTTGGCATAAATAGTTTGAGATTTGGTTCAGTAGGATAAAAGTTACATCAAAATATGGGAGGCTTAACCCTTTAGTGTTCAGATTACTGTTAAATATATTTTTTTCACTCAAATTGTTTTTAATTAATTATGCATTATCTTATAGCTTTGAAGTTTCAGTGATGTGATTGTTTATTTTTAGAATATCAATGTAAGTTAGGTGTGAGAGGCTGGATCTGGCCAGTTTGAATATAAAACTTGTAGAATATTTGGGCTGGATTTGGCCAGTTTAAACACTAAAGGCTTAAAGGTGGGCAGTAAAGCAGGTGTTCATTTTTGATTATCATAAATTTTTAAATTTAAAACTAAAAGTATACTTTTCTTTGGCTTAGATGGTAGGAAAATGCGTGAGGAATTCAGAATCATTAGTTGCATTGAACAAAAATTAGTAGTAAAAAAAGTTATGAAGTAAAATGTCATAAAATGTAAAATAAGGGAGTAATGCTCCAAGCAAAGAAATATCTTCATCATCATCGTTTAGTGTCCGCTTTCCATGCTGGCATGGGTTGGATGTTTTGACAGCAGCTGGCAAGGCCAGGGGCCATACCAGATTATGTTTTGGTATGGTTTCTACAGCTGGATGTCCTTCCTAATGCCAACCACTCCGTGAGTGTAGTGGGTGCATTTTATGTGCCACCTGCACAGGTGCCAGACGAGGCTGGCAAACGGCCACAATCGGATGGTGCTTTTTATGTGCCACTGACACGGAGGCCAGTCGGGGCGGCGCTGGCAATGGCCCCGTTCAGACGGTTCTCTTACGTGCCACCGGCACTGGTATCTCAGCTACAATTTCCATTGATGTTGAAAGATTTCGATTTTGATTTTGATTTTCACTTGCCTCAACAGGTCTTCACAAGTAGGGTTTGTGTCACAAGAAGGAACGGTATGCATAAGTGGACTGGCTACGTCCCAGGTAGAGGCCACAGCCAATAGATTTAAATTAATCTGTTGTTTGTTATAATTGCTCTTATTCTTCTTCTTACCAGGCTTGTTGCTATTGTAGGTTCTTAAAAATTTCGAAAAAGCTAATTTTATTTTGAAATTATTCTTTAATATAGAATTACTTTTTTAATTCATTTTAAGAATATATTTCTAAAATGAATGTTTACATTCTAAAGCAGAAATGTTAGTGCACCAAGCGAAATGCTTAGCGGTATTTCGTCTGTCCTTACATTCTGAGTTCAAATTCCGCCAAGGTCGACTTTGCCTTTCATCCCTTCAGGCTCGATTGAATAAGTACCAGTTACACACTGGGGTCGATATAATCAACTTAATCCATTTGTCTGTCCCCTCTGCGTTTAGCCCCTTGTGGGTAGTAAAGAAATAGGTATTTCGTCTGTCCTTACATTCTGAGTTCAAATTCCGCCGAGGTCGACTTTGCCTTTCATCTTTTCGTATATTTTATTTTTTTAATTAATTAAATCTATATATATAAAACTGTAGTTGTGTGAGTGTCTGTCCCCTTTGATTTAGATTCCTAACTACTCCCACATTTTGCGGTGCAGTTTAACCAAATTCGGGTATCTTATAGTCGTGATTCATATCGAGCCCGTCTGAGTATTAGCGTGCGTCAACGATGAGTTTACGATTTTAAAAATAATTTAACATCATTTTTTATTCCATTTTAATGCATAATTTTTCGTGTGTCGATGGCGGCAGAGTTGGCGTCCATGGTCACACCTGCACCTGTGTTTGCTTCTCCCCCTTCTTCCCTCCCTCGTGAAGCTGTGGGGAAGGGAGTTTAAGGAAATCAACGTCGTAATGCGTTGTCAAGGAGACCAGCGTTCTTTTAGAACAAAGACTTCATGGCTTGAAGACACCAAAACAGAAATGGCTAAGAAAGCCCAAATTGGCATCTATAAGGGAAGTAACTCTCTAAAAATGCTTATATAGTTATTTCCCTTACAAACCCGAGCAACGCCGGGCGATACTGCTAGTATTTAATAAAGTTATTTCTAATATACTGTTGAATTAAAGTAAGTTTAACTTTTATTATTAATTTTCTCTTTCAGTTTTAATTAACTTGCTTTCTGCTTTTCCTTTTCTTTTTAGTTAATTATTTAATCAGGCTGGTTCATTAATGTGTTATGTGCTTCAGATATATGCATCTAAATTTATTGGGGCAGGAATCTAGTCATTTTTGGCTGTGTCTCTACGGGCAGACTTGAAGGCATATGTAGTAAGGCTGTCCAGAAATTTCTGCTGTATTGTATAATCTTTATATATAAAATTCAAGTTGTGTGTGTGAGACTGTCACCTCCGATTTAGATTCCTAACTACTCCCACATTTTGCGGTGCAGTTTAACCAAAAGCGGGTATCTTATAGTCATCATTCATATCGAGCCCTTCTGGGTATTAGCGTGCATCTATGAGTCTACGATTTAAAAAAACTTACTATCATTTTTCCGCATTTCTAATGATTTTTGCTTGGGTTATATAAGGGAAGTAACTCTCTAAAAATGCTTATATAGTTATTTCCCTTACAAACCCGAGCAACGCCAGGCGATATTGCTAGTTATTGATAGATCTAGATTAGCAGCAGTCAGCGCTATTATCCCAACTCAAAATCTAGGTTACTTAAAGTGAGCCTGGTCACATAGTTTTCGGGTCTTGTTTGTAACTTTTGGTGAGTCATGGTGCAACCAACAAGATGGTAAAAATTCCTGCCTTTAATTTGGTAATACCAAATAATTCAATCACAACATATCTTAAATTAAACAGGGAAAAAATTGAAATATCATCATTACCTATATGGAAAAATTGAAATACTGTCTTTGAGTATTTTATAAGATAAAATCTTAAATTATTGACACATTATTAATTATCTTATAATAGCAATGCCTGGAAAAATGCGAGCATGAAAAGTCATATTCTTAAGATTATAAACCTGGAAAAGTACAGGACAAGCTATTGGTTCTAGTAAAGAAGAAGAAACTTTTTACTTAAAATATTGCAGCTAAAATTAAAATTTGAATATTTAAACCTATTTTATTATAGTTTACAAATAACACAATACAGTATAGCCCGGCGTTGCTCGGTTTTGTAAGGGAAATAACTATACAAGCATTTTTAGAGAGTTACTTCCCTTATATAACCCAAGCAAAAATCATTAAAAATGCGGAAAAATGATGGTAAATTTTTTTTTAAATTGTAGATGCGCGCTAATACCCAGAAGGGCTCGATATGAATGACGACTATAAGATACCCGCTTTTGGTTAAACTGCACCGCAAAATGTGGGAGTAGTTAGGAATCTAAATCGGAGGAGACAGTCTCACACACACAACTTCAATTTTATATATAAAGATTTGGCTAACTTACTACCTTAAATACAGGAAAAAGTGACTAATTAGACAAACTTACAAATTAGCTGAACAGTTTTGTACAATAAATTTAAAAGATGAGAATTGTAAAGAATGGTAAATTAGAAGAACTGGCATTCGTTGCTGCAATATTTTAAGTAAAAAGTTTCTTATTCTTTAGTTTGCTTGAAGTAATAGCTTGTCTTGTACTTTTACAGGTTTATAATCTTAAGAATATTACTTTCCATGCTCGCATTTTCCCATGTAATATATATATGTATGTATAACTTTGATAGGTTTCGGCCAGTTTTTTAGTCATATACGGGACACCTTGGCCCACTCTAGCAGAGTTATTATTGTTGGAGACATATCCGGGTGTAGGAGGTTGGTCTGGGATTTTTTTGAGAAATTTGTCCAGTGAACTTTTGAATTTTATGGGATTCGTTTCCATTTTGAAGTATTTTGGTAAGGTATTAAAGAGAGCCAGACTGGTTGAGGTAAAGGAATCGTGACGTAATGTTGCTGTGTGTACAGAGTTCAATTTTTTTTAGTGGGTGGATAGCACAGGGGCCAAGTCTTGGATGATTCAATTGTTGTAGTGGGTGGATAGCACAGGGGCCAAGTCTTGGATGATTCAATTTTTTTAGTAGACAGATAGCACAGGGGCCAAGTCTTGGATGATTCAATTTTTTTAGTAGGCAGATAGCACAGGGGCCAAGTCTTGGATGATTCAATTTTTGTAGTGGGCGTATAACACAGGGGCCAAGTCTTGGATGATTCAATTGTTGTAGTGGGTTGATAGCACAGGGGCCAAGTCTTGGATGATTCAATTGTTGTAGTGGGTGGATAGCACAGGGGCCAAGTCTTGGATGATTCAATTGTTGTAGTGGGTTGATAGCACAGGGGCCAAATCTTGGATGATTCAATTGTTGTAGTGGGTGGATAGCACAGGGGCCAAGTCTTGGATGATTCAATTGTTGTAGTGGGTGGATAGCACAGGGGCCAAGTCTTGGATGATTCAATTGTTGTAGTGGGTTGATAGCACAGGGGCCAAGTCTTGGATGATTCAATTGTTGTAGTGGGTTGATAGCACAGGGGCCAAGTCTTGGATGAAGGTGTCATCTAAAAGATATGATATTTCTTTGTACAAATCATTGATTGTTGTTAACACTTTGAATCTCTTCTAGTTCTGCACAATGACTGTTAGATTGACCTGGGATTTGTACTCTACACAGATTTACTGGAATTTATTTGTTGGAAATTTAACCCTATTCCTTTCTACTGAGTGTTTATTTGATGTCGGCCAGGATTTTTTAAGCCCACAAACAGAAAATAGAACTTTTAAAAGCTTGTAAACCCAGGATCTCATAACGCAGGTCCTTGTAAAGTGAGTTATTACTGTATATAATTATATATATTTATTCATTTATTATGTCACATGCTAAAAGAAACAGGCCACTGTAAAGTGCAACACATAACCAAAGATGGGGCTCATTGATTGTTCCACATTCCACTCCAGTACCCAGGGTTGTACAATGTGGGGCATCAACCTTGGGATAGGCTAATGTACGGAATACGAGCCAAATGATTGAAATAATAATAATAATAATAATACAGTATGGTTTTCTTGAAGCATTGCCAGAAATAGGTACAGGTGTGGGTGTGTGTGATAGAGAAGTTTACTTCCCAACCACATGGCTCTGGGTTCAGTCCCACTGCAGATATGTGTGCGTCTGTGTTTGTCCCCCCACCCCACCGCTTGACCACTGGTGTTGGTGTTTACATCCCCATAACTGAGCAGTTCAGTGAAAGACACAAATAAAATAAGTACAAGGCTTAAAAAATAAAAAGGAATGGGGTCAATTCATTCAACTAAAAGTTCAAGACAGTGCTTCAGCATGGCCACAATTTAAAGACTGAAGCAAATAAGGTGTATGTATACACACACTCACATAT
>NC_043025.1:3953693-3958693 GCF_006345805.1 Octopus sinensis
GGTCGATGCCAGCACCTCCTGTCTGGGCCCTGTGCTGTGGCATGTAAAAAGCACCATCCGAACGTGGTCGATGCCAGCACAACCTGTCTGGGCCCTGTGCTGGTGGCATGTAAAAAAGCACCATCCGAACGTGGTCGATGCCAGCACCACCTGTCTGGGCCCTGTGCTGGTGGCATGTAAAAAGCACCATCCGAACGTGGTCGATGCCAGCACCTCCTGTCTGGCCCCTGTGCTGGTGGCATGTAAAAAGCACCATCCGAACGTGGTCGATGCCAGCACCTCTGTCTGGGCCCTGTGCTGGTGGCATGTAAAAAGCACCATCCGAACGTGGTCGATGCCAGCACCTCCTGTCTGGGCCCTGTGCGGTGGCATGTAAAAAGCACCATCCGAACGTGGTCGATGCCAGCACCTCCTGTCTGGGCCTGTGCGGTGGCATGTAAAAAGCACCATCCGAACGTGGTCGATGCCAGCACCTCCTGTCTGGGCCCTGTGCTGGTGGCATGTAAAAAGCACCATCCGAACGTGGTCGATGCCAGCACCTCCTGTCTGGGCCCTGTGCTGGTGGCATGTAAAAAAAGCACCATCCGAACGTGGTCGATGCCAGCACCACCTGTCTGGGCCCTGTGCTGGTGGCATGTAAAAAGCACCATCCGAACGTGGTCGATGCCAGCACCTCTGTCTGGGCCCTGTGCCGGTGGCATGTAAAAAGCACCATCGAACGTGGTCGATGCCAGCACCACCTGTCTGGGCCCTGTGCCGGTGGCATGTAAAAAGCACCATCCGAACGTGGTCGATGCCATCACCTCCTGTCTGGGCCCTGTGGCCGGTGGCATGTAAAAAGCACCATCCGAACGTGGTCGATGCCAGCACCTCCTGTCTGGGCCCTGTGCCGGTGGCATGTAAAAAGCCCCATCCGAACGTGGTCGATGCCAGCACCACCTGTCTGGGCCCTGTGCCGGTGGCATATTAAAAAGCACCATCCGAACGTGGTCGATGCCAGCACCTCCTGTCTGGGCCCTGTGCCGGTGGCATGTAAAAAAGCACCATCCGAACGTGGTCGATGCCAGCACCACCTGTCTGGGCCCTGTGCTGGTGGCATGTAAAAAGCACCATCCGAACGTGGTCGATGCCAGCACCTCCTGTCTGGCCCTGTGCTGGTGGCATGTAAAAAGCACCATCCGAACGTGGTCGATGCCAGCACCTCCTGTCTGGGCCCTGTGCCGGTGGCATGTAAAAAGCACCATCCGAACGTGGTCGATGCCAGCACCTCCTGTCTGGGCCCTGTGCTGGTGGCATGTAAAAAGCACCATCCGAACGTGGTCGATGCCAGCACCACCTGTCTGGGCCCTGTGCTGGTGGCATGTAAAAAGCACCATCCGAACGTGGTCGATGCCAGCACCACCTGTCTGGGCCCTGTGCTGGTGGCATGTAAAAAGCACCATCCGAACGTGGTCGATGCCAGCACCACCTGTCTGGGCCCTGTGCTGGTGGCATGTAAAAAGCACCATCCGAACGTGGTCGATGCCAGCACCACCTGTCTGGGCCCTGTGCTGGTGGCATGTAAAAAGCACCATCCGAACGTGGTCGATGCCAGCACCTCCTGTCTGGGCCCTGTGCTGGTGGCATGTAAAAAGCACCATCCGAACGTGGTCGATGCCAGCAGCACCTGTCTGGGCCCTGTGCTGGTGGCATGTAAAAAGCACCATCCGAACGTGGTCGATGCCAGCACCACCTGTCTGGGCCCTGTGCTGGTGGCATGTAAAAAGCACCATCCGAACGTGGTCGATGCCAGCACCACCTGTCTGGCCCCTGTGCGGTGGCATGTAAAAAGCACCATCCGAACGTGGTCGATGCCAGCACCACCTGTCTGTGCCCTGTGCTGGTGGCATGTAAAAAGCACCATCCGAACGTGGTCGATGCCAGCACCACCTGTCTGGGCCCTGTGGGTGGCATGTAAAAAGCACCATCCGAACGTGGTCGATGCCAGCACCTCCTGTCTGGGCCCTGTGCTGGTGGCATGTAAAAAGCACCATCCGAACGTGGTCGATGCCAGCACCCTGTCTGGGCCCTGTGCTGGTGGCATGTAAAAAGCACCATCCGAACGTGGTCGATGCCAGCACCTCCTGTCTGGCCCCTGTGCCGGTGGCATGTAAAAAGCACCATCCGAACGTGGTCGATGCCAGCACCTCCTGTCTGGGCCCTGTGCTGGTGGCATGTAAAAAGCACCATCCGAACGTGGTCGATGCCAGCACCTCTGTCTGGGCCCTGTGCCGGTGGCATGTAAAAAGCACCATCCGAACGTGGTCGATGCCAGCACCTCCTGTCTGGGCCCTGTGCTGGTGGCATGTAAAAAGCACCATCCGAACGTGGTCGATGCCAGCACCTCCTGTCTGGGCCCTGTGCCGGTGGCATGTAAAAAGCACCATCCGAACGTGGTCGATGCCAGCACCTCCTATCTGGGTCCTGTGCCAGTGGCATGTATAAAGCACCATCCGAACGTGGTCGATGCCAGCATCTCCTGTCTGGGCCTGTGCTGGTGGCATGTAAAAAGCACCATCCGAACCTGGTCGATGCCAGCACCTCCTGTCTGGGACCTGTGCTGGTGGCATGTAAAAAGCACCATCCGAACGTGGTCGATGCCAGCACCACCTGTCTGGGCCCTGTGCCGGTGGCATGTAAAAAGCACCATCCGAACGTGGTCGATGCCAGCACCTCCTGTCTGGGCCCTGTGCCGGTGGCATGTAAAAAGCACCATCCGAACGTGGTCGATGCCAGCACCACCTGTCTGGCCCCTGTGCCGGTGGCATGTAAAAAAGCACCATCCGAACGTGGTCGATGCCAGCACCTCCTGTCTGGGCCCTGTGCCGGTGGCATGTAAAAAGCACCATCCGAACGTGGTCGATGCCAGCCCTCCTGTATGGGCCCTGTGCCGGTGGCATGTAAAAAAGCACCATCCGAACGTGGTCGATGCCAGCACCACCTGTCTGGCCCTGTGCCGTGGCATGTAAAAAGCACCATCCGAACGTGGTCGATGCCAGCACCTCCTGTCTGGGCCCTGTGCCGGTGGCATGTAAAAAGCACCATCCGAACGTGGTCGATGCCAGCACCTCCTGTCTGGGCCCTGTGCGGTGGCATGTAAAAAGCACCATCCGAACGTGGTCGATGCCAGCACCTCTGTCTGGGCCCTGTGCTGGTGGCATGTAAAAAGCACCATCCGAACGTGGTCGATGCCAGCACCTCCTGTCTGGGCCCTGTGCCGGTGGCATGTAAAAAAGCACCATCCGAACGTGGTCGATGCCAGCACCTCCTGTCTGGGCCCTGTGCTGGTGGCATGTAAAAAGCACCATCCGAACGTGGTCGATGCCAGCACCACCTGTCTGGGCCCTGTGCTGGTGGCATGTAAAAAGCACCATCCGAACGTGGTCGATGCCAGCACCTCCTGTCTGGGCCCTGTGCCGGTGGCATGTAAAAGCACCATCCGAACGTGGTCGATGCCAGCACCACCTGTCTGGGCCCTGTGCTGGTGGCATGTAAAAAGCACCATCCGAACGTGGTCGATGCCAGCACCACCTGTCTGGGCCTGTGCTGGTGGCATGTAAAAAGCACCATCCGAACGTGGTCGATGCCAGCACCTCCTGTCTGGGCCCTGTGCTGGTGGCATGTAAAAAGCACCATCCGAACGTGGTCGATGCCAGCAGCACCTGTCTGGGCCCTGTGCCGGTGGCATGTAAAAAGCACCATCCGAACGTGGTCGATGCCAGCACCTCCTGTATGGGCCCTGTGCCGGTGGCATGTAAAAAGCACCATCCGAACGTGGTCGATGCTAGCACGTCCTGTCTGGGCCCTGTGCCGGTGGCATGTAAAAAGCACCATCCGAACGTGGTCGATGCCAGCACCTCCTGTCTGGGCCCTGTGCCGGTGGCATGTAAAAAGCACCATCCGAACGTGGTCGATGCCAGCACCTCCTGTCTGGGCCCTGTGCCGGTGGCATGTAAAAAGCACCATCCGAACGTGGTCGATGCCAGCACCACCTGTCTGGCCCTGTGCTGGTGGCATGTAAAAAGCACCATCCGAACGTGGTCGATGCCAGCACCACCTGTCTGGGCCCTGTGCTGGTGGCATGTAAAAAGCACCATCCGAACGTGGTCGATGCCAGCACCTCCTGTCTGGGCCCTGTGCTGGTGGCATGTAAAAAGCACCATCCGAACGTGGTCGATGCCAGCAGCACCTGTCTGGGCCCTGTGCTGGTGGCATGTAAAAAGCACCATCCGAACGTGGTCGATGCCAGCACCACCTGTCTGGGCCCTGTGCTGGTGGCATGTAAAAAGCACCATCCGAAACGTGGTCGATTGCCAGCACCACTGGTCGCCCTGTGCCGGTGGCATGTAAAAAGCACCATCCGAACGTGGTCGATGCCAGCACCACTGTCTGGGCCCTGTGCTGGTGGCATGTAAAAAGCACCATCCGAACGTGGTCGATGCCAGCACCACCTGTCTGGGCCCTGTGCTGGTGGCATGTAAAAAGCACCATCCGAACGTGGTCGATGCCAGCACCTCCTGTCTGGGCCCTGTGCTGGTGGCATGTAAAAAGCACCATCCGAACGTGGTCGATGCCAGCACCACCTGTCTGGGCCCTGTGCTGGTGGCATGTATAAAAAGCACCATCCGAACGTGGTCGATGCCAGCACCTCCTGTCTGGCCCCTGTGCCGGTGGCATGTAAAAAGCACCATCCGAACGTGGTCGATGCCAGCACCTCCTGTCTGGGGCCCTGTGCTGGTGGCATGTAAAAAGCACCATCCGAACGTGGTCGATGCCAGCACCTCCTGTCTGGGCCCTGTGCCCGGTGGCATGTAAAAAGCACCATCCGAACGTGGTCGATGCCAGCACCTCCTGTCTGGCCCTGTGCCGGTGGCATGTAAAAAGCACCATCCGAAACGTGGTCGATGCCAGCACCACCTGTCTGGCCCCTGTGCCGGTGGCATGTAAAAAGCACCATCCGA
>NC_043025.1:3963693-4135971 GCF_006345805.1 Octopus sinensis
TCATTGGTCTTGTCCCCACTGACAACCATTTCTTCCAGAATTTGGATAATGTTTTGATAGGAAAAAAATTTAATTCTGATGAGGCCCACTTAAGATATATGCACGGGAGTCATACCCCCGTAACCTCGGGCCAGAAGCTAACAACAATTTCCCTGAACTCTTGCGGGGGTCACCATGTCCATCCCAACTGAAGCCCCAAAGCAAAAATTCCAACACACACTAGTTGTTCTTTGCTCAGATGCTCTCCTCCATGCTGTCCTTCTGGCAAGGCCCTTGACCATTCATATGTCATCACTAACCCTATACTTCCGGCCCTCTCCCACATCTTTGCCATATATACAAATACATTATGTGTGGTAAGCAGCTTGCTTCCCAACCACATAGTTCCGGGTTCAGTCCCACTGCGTGGCACCTTGGGAAAGTGTCTTCTGCTATAGCCCCAGGCTGACCAAAACCTTGTGAGTGGCTTTGGTAGATGGAAACTGAAAGATGCCCGTCAAATATATATATATTATTTAATTTTAAAAAAAAATTTCATCTAGTTTCAGCTCACGAGCTGTGGCCATGCGGGGAACCGCCATTTGGTGTTGCTACATGATTTTACTTCACGAATGCGTTTTAGCAATTGCCATTTGGTGCATGAGAGAGTTCGATGCAGCTGCCCTCATCACCTCCTGCCGTGAAGTTGGTTCATCTGGGACACCTGACAGGAAGAGATCCAGTTTTATTTTAATGACATCTGCATCCACCCCATGCAGGTCTCTCAGGTTCTTCGGGAGGATATTGAAGAGCTGTGGGCCTTGGAAGCCCAGGCTATCACAGTATCTTGTCCTACATCTTGATGGCAAATTGGATATATATATGATGATATATATATATATATATATATATATATATCATCATCCTTTAAATATATATATATATATATATATATATATGTATCATTGTATCATCATCCTTTAAATATATATATATATATATATATATATATATATATATATATATATATATATATGCGAACGCATTGTGACCAGCGATGTGTAACATCTGATGGTCTGGTCGATCACGTGATCACGTGATATATATATATATGTATGTATATATATGTATGATGTGTATGTATGTATATATATGTATGTATGTATATATATGTATGTATATATATGTAGTATATATTGTAGTTATATCTGTGTGTGTGTCTCCACGTGTCGGTGGTTGTCTCCCATCACTGCTTGACAACTGGTATTGGTGTTTATGTTCCCATGACTTAGCAGTTCTGCAAAAGGGACGAAAATAAGGGCGGATTCAATTCATTTGACTAAAACAAATTGTTCAAGGCTATCACTTGGGGGCCGGTGCTTTTTTTTTGACATCCCTATAATATAGGGGTTTGTGAAAGGAGATTGATAAAAGAAAAAAAAAAGAAATGGCCTGTGTGGTAAGTAGCTTGTTTACCAACCACATGGTTCCGGGTTCAGTCCTACTGCGTGGCACCTTGGGCAAGTGTCTTCTGTTATAGCCCTGGGCCGACCAAAGCCTTGTGAGTGGATTTGGTAGACAGAAACTGAAAGAAGCCCGTCGTATATATGTATGTATATATATAGTATGTATGTATATATGTGTGTATGTGTTTGTGTGTCTGTGTTTGTTCCCCTAGCATTGCTTGACAACCGATGCTGGTGTGTTTACGTCCCCGTCACTTAGCGGTTCGGCAAAAGAGACGATTAGAATAAGTACTGGGCTTACAAAGAATAAGTCCGGGGTCGAGTTGCTCGACTGAAGGCGGTGCTCCAGCATGGCCGCAGGTCAAATGACTGAACAAGTAAAAGTAAAAGTGTAAAGAGTAAGAGTCTTTCAAAAATAAGCCCGGGGTTGGTTTGTTGACTAAAACCCTTCAAGGTAGTGTGCTCCAGCGTGGCCACAGTCTAATGACTGAAAAAATACAAATTTGGTCAAAAGGAATATAGAACTGAAAGCATTATATATGTATATATTAGTTTTATTATCAATCAGCTGAAATTACAGAGTGACTCAAAGGGACGAAAGTTTCATGCCTTGGTAGCACTTAGAAACTGGCTTCAAATTATGAGGATTACTTTCACACAGTCTGCCTAAAATAATAATTCTCTGGATTATTCTAGAATAAATTGTAAAAGCAATTACAAAGTCAAATTTTTTTATAATCGTTTTGCCGTTTGATAATGAATAAAAAGGAAATATTAAAGTAATGTTAGAGGAAGGAGTTACACGCAATATTTTCATATACACACACACAACACACACAACACACACATAAACATAATGTTTCTTTATTACCCACAAGGGGCTAAACATAGAGGGGACAAACAAGGACAGACAAGCGGATTAAGTCGATTACCATCGACCCCAGTGCGTAAACTGGTACTTAATTTATCGAATTGAAAGGATGAAGGCAAAGTCGACCTTGGCGGAATTTGAACCCAGAATGTAACGGCTGACGAAATACGGCTTCGCATTTCGCCCAGGTGCTAACGTTTCTGCCAGCTTGCCGCTTTCGCACATAAACAAATAGACAGCTATTTATATAGGGGGTCAATACACATGTAAAGGTAAACATATTATATATACAGGTTATGTGTATAATAGGAAGGGGTGCAGATGTTGCTGGGAGATGAAGGGATAAAAAAGGGCCCAAAAAATCTATGAAAACGGGGACCAGAAACAGGAGAGGTTTTTTACTGTAGAAGAGTGATGTGACTTCTCATGTCTTGGAAGAGAGAGCAGGAGACTGCTGGAGCTGGAGGGAGATAGGATAGGCATCAAGTTTGTCAATTTGTAATTAGACAAACGAAATGTAGAGGAGATATCAAAAGTGAATGAAACGAAATAGAGTGGAGGCATCTGTTTTCATCCTCCTCCTCCTCATCATCATTTAATGTCCGCTTTCCATGCTAGCATAAGTGGTGATTTAACTGAAGACTGGCGAACCAGACTCCAATCTGATCTGGCAGTGGTTCTACAGCTGGATGCCTTCCTAACGCCAACCACTCCGAGAATGTAGAGGGTGCTTTTACGTGCCAATACCTATACGAAATTTAGAGTATATACAAAAATTTTTAAATTGCTGGTAAAGGACAGAGTATTTTGTTTTGCAACCATAATATGCAACCAAGTATATTAAAGTTAATACAGGTCTTTCCTTTGTGTGTTAGCCAGTGCAATGTTCTCATTTTTAGTTTAACTCAATAGATTTTAAACCAAATACAGAGGCAGCTCTGAAAGTTGCAATGTCTCATATACAAATACATTTATGTAATCAGTGTGATCAAAGATTGAAAAAAATAGGGGATCTTTGATCATATTGTCTACTTAGATATATTCGTGTACGAGACGGTAACCTCACTGCTGGCTCTAGGTTTTTTAGAAAATTCTACAAAAATAAATTAAAAAAATGACAAAAAATTGATACGAAAAAGTGATACGAAATTTGGCATAGATATTCATGTTTTAAATTGTTATCTACATGGTATGTAGAGGAGTTATCAATTTTGTAAATATATACACTCTAAAGACAATTGCTGTATTTCTTGGCATCATTTCCTAGAATAAGTCTCCAAAATATATCCAAAAATTCACCATACATTCTAGAAGGTGCATGGTACATTCAAAACCCCAGAAAATGGTTACCTATGCCAGAGTTTCTTGAAATGGGTTCTGAGAATCCTGATGGTTATACGAAAAAATTCTGGGGTTCTTTGTGATTAGGGGTCTTTGAATAAAATTTTGAATTTAAAAAATCCTTTTATAAGATTAAATATTATTTCTTGTCTCTCTACATGATTACCCACCCACTCTTCCATCCACTATTCACAGGAGGATCATGGGGGTAGAATCCTTAGGCCCCTCTTCCATAAGGTCCATCAGAAAGCATAGGGTCTACTATGTAGCTTCTGGACTGGCTCATACATACATTATAATAGATAAGAGAGTAAGGTGTGATTTGAGGAAGATTTGGCTGCTATTTCTACCAGATCAAACCATCACATAGAGAACTCCTCTTCCTTCATATTGAAGAGAGCTGCAGAGGAATGGGAAGAGGAAGGGATGGGGGATGAGGTAGAGAGTTTTAGTGAGAAGCGGAATTTTGAAGTGAGGCAGGTAGTGAGGGGGGAATGGTTTGAGATGGGAGGAGTTGGGGTGGAAGGGAAGAGAGGGAGGTAGGGGCGATGTGGTATGGTGTGCATAGGGTTGACAACCACCCCTTTCCTGAGTCTGCAAACGCCCTCACTACACACACACACACACACACAAATGTACATATACATACATATATACACCCAAACTCCAGTGGTCTGACATACACATACATACACACTTACACACATATATTTATTTGTTCAAGATCAAAGAATTGGAAAGAGTTAATAATTATGATATTACGGGCAATATGTTCTTCTTCAGTTTACAGAATATACTGTGGGAAGGCGTAGAAAAAATAACCACGAGAGGAAGGAGAAAGCCCAGGTGAAATATTCACATGTGTTGGTTATTTACATGGATCACACACACATACACACACACACACACACACACCACACACACTGGAAACATGGGCGTTTCATTCAACATCCTTACACAATCCTTATTCAGGGACCTTTAGAGCGGGATGGGCTACTTGACCAGAAGAGAATTCTATCTGGACCCCATCTGCAAGGTCATGCGCTGTTTATCTTCATATGAGATCACCATGTCGCGCACATATTGTTGTGATGCATGTGCCTAGTGTACCCTTATCAGACGGGTAGTCATGATGGGTATACTGGGCTTCGTATATTTTACCCCAGTGTCACTTTGATGGCATGCACTGTTCTCTCACTCAATAATAATAATAATAATAAAGAGAAAAATAATATTAAGGCATGAAAGGGGAGGGGGGAGGAAGTGGTATTAATAATAAGCAAGTGGAGGGGGGGAAATGTGTGAGGAATAAATTGGCATAAAATTGCTAAGAAGAAAAAAGGGAAGAAAGAATGCAATTATCATCTCACATTTTTTTTTATAAACTGTTAAAAAAAAAGGTCTTCAAATATTCATGAGGAAAATTCAAAGACCTTAATACATACTCTTTTACTTGTTTCAGTCATTTGACTGTGGCCATGCTGGAGCACCACCTTTAGTTGAGCAAATTGACTCCAGGACTTATTCTTTGTAAGGCTAGTACTTATTCTATCGGTCTCTTTTGCCGAACCGCTAAGTTACAGGGACGAAAACACACCAGCATCGGTTGTCAAGCAATGCTAGGGGGACAAACAGAAACACAAACATATATACACACATATACATATATACGACGGGCTTCTTTCAGTTTCCATCTACCAAATCCACTCACAAGGCTTTGGTCGGCCCGAGGCTAAAGTAGAAGACACTTGCCCAAGGTGCCACGCAGTGGGACTGAACCCTGAACCAGCTACTTACCACACAGCCACTCCTACGCCTATGTATATACACACACACAACTGCTTCATAACTTCTGACAAAGTTTTCTCTATTAATATGCATATGTAAGTGTACACAATCACACACACATTTATTCAAATAATTATGCGAACCCCAACACAGACATTTTTTAATACCTAAAAATCAATAATCCGATTTTATCCTCTTATCTAAAATATTTTTTCATGCTACTCTATTCTGACTCAGACATTTTACGTTAATTCCTTTCTTTTCTTTTCTTTCTTTTTTTTTTTTTTGTAAGGCAGGCATTATACATCTGTAAATATGGTGTGTGTGTGTGTGTGTTTGTAGTGTAATATATGAATTCATAGACTCATACGGCTATCACAGAAAGCTCCTTGAGTGCACCCAGCTAGCAGACAACAGAATAATCCAGTACTGAGGGCTACCATGCAGAATGTATATATAAGTCTATCACTGGCAGAATTGTCCCTTGTGTTAAAAGAAATGCAGACCTTCCACCTTTGGCTATCCACAGGGGACGTCATAACTTTGTTCTGCTCATTGAATAATAATAAAAAGGAAAACTCACTTGATACATTTTGACATTAGTAATCCCTACCAGTCGACTAAGCTGGACCTGCTTGATAAAAGCAATCACTCACTTTTGCAGAGAATTTTACTGATATTCCACCATTAGAGAAAAATATTTTTACTGCAAGGAAAACACTGATGTCTTTCCAAAATAGGACTTGGACCCGATGTGACCTTCAGGACGACTTTGATGCTACAATGGGAAACTTGGGCTCTGCCCGGGTCATTGATATTGTTGGCCTATTCTTACTTTCAAAAAGTCCATCCCCTCCTCACCGTGGTGGGGACGCTGGCAACGGGTAGTGTGAGAGCTATGCCGTCGGGAACTTCGGTTCCTGGTAGGGCCACCCAAGGCGGATTGGTCTGACACCGAGTGGTATTAGGGCCACAACCCGGCAGATGGGGCTCTGGTGAAAATCCTCAGAGTGTCTGTTTCGGCAACTGGCAGCTCCTCAGTCATTCTATCCCTGCGTCAAACAGGATGTCTCTACATGCTTGATTGTTGGGGACCGCTTGTGAAATCCACATATTCCCACGAAACTTCTTCCATGAATTCTCAATGGCGTATACAATGGCAACATCAGCCTGCGCCAATAGAACCGTGACTGGCTCGCTATCTCCAGTGAACTGGCACAGGACCGTCATGCGCAGGCTGCCATGGTTCGAGATGCCTCGAGGGTGGTGGAAGAAGCTGACTCAACCCACCCAGGGTGAATGTTGCCACAAGTACAAGTAAGTACTTTCAAAAATTAAGGAAGAATTCCCTAATATCAGCAGAGGTTTGTATCGAGACGATGCGTTATTTGCTATTTCCAGCTCCTCTGAAAGGACTAGTGAAATTTTTTAAGTCATATAACTTATTTGCTATTTCCAGCTCCTCTGAAAGGACTAGTGAAATTTTTTAAGTCATAACTTAGATATTATATTTGAAAATGTCACGAAATGTCCCTAACATTTTGGACGTAACATGAAACTTTGCACCCGTTTATAAAACAGTATTGAAGGACAGTGGATTCGATAGGAAGATATAGCAAGAACACAATATTTAAAAAGAAATTAGGTCAACATTTTCTAAATATTGTGATATCAAACATCAACACACCTCCCACGAACCCACACCCCACAGAGCCTAAGAACCGACACCATAATTCATTTAATTATAATAATAATAATTATGCTGGGCAGAGCAGGAACAACTCTGTGAGGAAACAGGAAATTACCTGGTTCCCCACTCCTTGTTCTTTCAAAGTCAGAAACCTCCCTAAATTATTTTTTAGGATTACTGACAGGAATTTCCCATTAGGCCATAAATATCATTCCATCTTTAATAGGTCCTGCCTTAAATTATCGACACCCAACCTAGGACCTATAATTGCGGCCAACAATAGATTGAAACTTATGAAGAATAGATTTAATAATAATCCTGATATTAAAAATATAAAGGTGAAGCATGGAAATAAAAGATGCAATTGTCTTAACTAGGAATTATGTCCCTTAAAGGGATTCTGTTTAACCCTTTTGTTACCAACCCGGCTGAAACTGGCTCTGGCTCTTTAGTACAAATATTTTGTTTTCATAAGTTTTGAATTAAAATCTTCCACCAAACCTTAGTCACAATTTATGTTCTTAACACTAGCTGAATGATAACCAAATTATTTTACTAAATTCTTTGTTATATTTAAAGTAATTGAAAGAAACACAGAGCATCTCAAAATAAATACAGTAAGGAAAGGGTTAAGGAGAAATGTCATACATAAAGTTGAGGTTTCAACTCTTAGTGAATCGAAAAAGATATACATAAGAAGTACGAGTGACTTTAAGACAAGATATGGGGAGGGGGGGGCACACAATTTCATTTATTAACCAAGAAACAAAAAATTCAACCTCACTACCTCCCCACATTAATAAATTAAGAATGCGCAACAAAGAATTCAGTCTAGATTGATCTATTATAAAGGAAACCACACCATACAATACACACAGCAGAAATTGTAAATTATGCACAAAAGAAGTGATTCATATACTCCGTGCTGACAAAAAAAATTTTAACATTCTTGGTAGACATAAATATTTATCAACTTTTAAATTTTTCTCCAAAAATAATTAGCTTATATGATTTTAATTTAATTATCCTTTATCTATTTGGATTCATCTTAAAACACTATTATCTATAGCTTCATAATTTATTTAACCATGTAATTTTAGCTCTTATTATATCATCCACCTGAACAGTATGTTCCGACACAGCATTCGAATTTTTAAAATTCTTAAATTTCTCATGTTGCTTAAACCTTTAAGATTGAACTAACTCTTTTACAAATCCTTTAGATTAACTCTGATGAGAGAAATATAGATGATTGTTAGGATTGGAATAACTCGCCCATACCAACCTATATCCTCTTGAAACAGCCGTAGGACTTTACACCTGCACAAGATTCCATTTAAAATCATTTTATATCAACTTTCTCATCTATTTGGATTACCGCAATACATTCACCATTGCATATTATAATATCCTCATTGATTTTAATATGGACATACAACCTCACAAGTACATTTATGTATTTTTATATATTTATCAGATTGAAGCCTGGTGCAGCCTTCTGGCTTGCCAGTCCTCAGTCAAACCATCCAACCCATGTCAGCATGGAAAGCGGACGTTAAACGACGATGATGATTATAAACTTTTATATTATATCCATGCATGCTGTGGAGTACTCGGACACTTTGAAATATATTGAGTGAATATGAACACTGACCTATGAAATTTGTTCTCGCTTCATTTCATATATATGATGATGGCCGTCCACTCGTGACCAAGGAAGACCATTGCCGACCTTCAGGAACATTGTGCGCTCTAGGACTAACTTATATTTTGCATTTGCGGCTCCGTTGGTGGCTAATGAGCCCTGCTCTTGACAAGCATACACGACTGCAAACATTGCAGACCAAGCTTTCCCCATTCACTATACGAGCCGTGCGCTTTCGCGCAGCTCGCTTAAGTTCTTCATGCTGGATACGTGCTCCCTCAAAAGTGTCAATCCCCTCCTTAACCTGCTTCCTCCATTTGTGGTGATGACAGGCATTGTTCTCCCAGTCAGTGTCCTGCATATCAAAAGCCTTTAATGAGGACTTGACACAGTCCTTAAATCGCAGCCTTGGTTTCTGCCGGAGTCTCCTTCCATTCACAAGTTCTCCATAGAGCATCCGCTCAGGAATCTTTCTATCCTTCATTCTAATAAGGTGTCCAGTCCAACACAACCGGTGCTTGTGTACCATCGCCTCAATACTCAAGATATCAGTTGTCCTCAGGACCTGTGTGTCTGGAATTTTTGAGGTCCAGCCAACATTGAGAATGTGTCTGAGACATCTCTGATGATGTGAGACTCTTTCATATATATATACACACATACATACATACACTCATGCCTTGAGTTCTGTTTTCTTATTTGTACCACTAAAATAACCGAGAAGTAGAGATATAGAGAAACACAACTACAGTTATAGTTACATGTGTGTGTGTGTGTATGTATGTATGTATGTATGTATGTATGTATGTATGTATGTATGTATATATATATATATATATATATATATATATATTTATATACACATAAATTTGTAATATAAGATATGGATTCATAGAACCATGAGGCTCTCACAGAAAGCTCCTCTAACAGATTCAGCTATCAGACTACAGAGTGATACAATATGGAGGAATATAAAGCAGAGTTCTATGCAGCTAAAATCCAGGAGATCAGATCGATGAAATTATTTTATGAGGAAAATATAAACCATGAAAAGTCAAAAGGTATGGGAGATGAATAGACTTAACCAATGACAGCCTTAAGATTACAGCTGTTTCGCCTCTTATATGTGTGTGTGTGTGTGTGTGTGTATAGATAGATATTTATAGATGTTTTAAATTCATCTGTTGTATGTATATGTTAGTCTATATGTATACATGTATATGTGTATGCATATATGTACATGTACATATATTTAAACCTGCCGCTTATTCTATCAGTCACTTTTTGCCAAACTGCTAAGTTACAGGAGCATAAACTAACACTGTGCAAATCTCCATTCTTATCTTCTCTACGGAATCTCTGAAGTCTTTAAAGGAGATTCGAATTAACCAAGCAAAGTAAATTTTCATTATCTTGAGTTTCACCAACATTCACTGAGGCCAGCCCCATAATTTAGCATTAGAATTCTTCATCATCATCATCATTTAGCGTCTGTTTTCCATGCTAGCATGGGTTGGACGGTTCAACTGGGGTCTGGGAAGCCAGAAGGCTGCATCAGGCCCAGTCTGATCTGGAAGTGTTTCTACGGCTTGATGCCCTTCCTAACGCCAACCACTCCGTGAGTGTAGTGGGTGCTTTTTACGTGCCACCCGCACAGGTGCCAGATGGAGCTGGCAAACGGCCACGAACGGATGGTGCTTTTACGTGCCACCGGCATGGGGGCCAGGCAAGGCTGGCAGCGGACACAAACGGATGGTGCTTTTACGTGCCACCGGCACGGAGGTCAGTCGGGGCGGCGCTGGCAACGGCCACAATCAGATGGTTTGCTTAACCACAGCTGCAATTTCCATTGATGTTCCAAGAAGGAAAGGTATGTAGGCCACAGGTCATGTTCTCACTGGTCTTTCAAGTTGTATAAAAATACTTATTGTCTGCGCATCATTCGAAAGAGAAATAAATTCTGCATAAGGTGTAAAAGATAAAAGTGATTTGTATGGTGTTAGTAACAAAATATTTTGTAAGAAACAGAACTTTTATCATCAGTCCTAAATTTATTTTCGCCAGTGTATGTCAGGTCATTTATGAGGCTTTCATAACCTGTTGCACAGTCGGGTTGCTGGCGACTAAACTGGCACCCCCACCAGGCTATTCTGGTGAGGAGGGTTGCTAGAAACCCAGCAGGATTAAAAACAAGACCTGCTGAAAGGTCGGATGACCCTAGTGCAGGCTCAACGGCTATCTAGCAATAGCACAGGTACACAGAAATTCCAGGATGGTGTCCGGCATGCTGAAAGACCACTGGAAGGGAGGCACCCTCCCCCAGCTACTCAAGAAGCATGTCTCTAGGAGAAGGTCACTCTGATATAAAACCAGATGTGCAGGGAATGACATTGGACATTTTGGGGATCTTTGGTTTGTGCTAGAGATCATGGCACACCCACATCCCTGAGCCTGCGACTCATATTGGTACCAGACATCTTGCTCTGGCTTGTCTCTGGATAATGTCAATAGAGTGGAGAGGGTCTGTGAGGTGTCGTGCAAGGCTTATTGGACCTAAAACTCTGCACAGGCATTGCTGACCTCTGCTCAATATTTTTAGTATATATTTATTAGATTTTTATTCGGAAATCCTGCAGCGATGGGAAGGTGCTGAAGCATGCAGACCTGAAGGGTTGGAAGCATGTAATCAGCGACCTGCACATAGGTGGCCCATGCTAGATATAAAGTCATCTCCTTGTCACCCAAGACAGCAGTAGGATTCGGTTGCTGCATGAGTGTCTGAGCATCTCCATTTGGATAGTTCACTGCTCACCAAGAAGCCGGGGAATATTCTAGAAAAGGTGAACCAAAAATTGCCCGTCTTTCTATATTTTATCAGTTTAACGCAACTGACGGATGTCCACCCTGCACTTTATTTACAAAATCTGGATGGAACTTGAACATTTCATGTTGGAATGTGTGCACTCTGTTGGATAACAAGAGTGATTGTAGGCCTGAAAGACGCACTGCACTTGTTGCTCACGAGCTGAACTGCTATAACATTGATATAATATAGCTGCACTTTCAGAGACTCGTATAGGTGATGGTCAGCTTGAAGAAGCAGGAGGTGGATACACCTTTTTTTGGAAGGGGAGGCAGAAGGGGGAGCGCAGAGAGGCTGGTGTCGGCTTTGCAGTTCGATCTGACATCTTTAAGAAGTTGGAGGAGCTTCCTGTTCCCATAAAAGAACACTTAATGACTCAACGATTGCACCTGAAAGGTGGGTGGTTTGCTACTTTGATTAGTTGTGATGGAGATAAAAGTATCTTTTTATGTCCAGCTGAGAGCCATACTTAGGAAGATCCTCAATTCTGATAAAGTCATCCTAAGGGGGGATTTCAATGCCAGGGTTGGAACAGACTGGCAAACATGGAACGCTCTAGGATGTTCTGGTGTGGGGAAAATGAATAGCAGTGGTCTCATGCTGCTGGAGCTTTGCAATGAACCATCATTTGCAAGCATGACATCTACGATATTTGTAATGTCAAATCCTTCCATGGATCGGAATACTGGACAGATCACAGTCTGGTACGAGCAAATTCCGGATGATGATTAGAGCGAAAGAGAGAAGAGGGCCAGTTGGCATTCCTCGGTGTCTGAATGTCCACAAGATATATGATGCTGTGTTGAGGAAAGAGGTTTAGACTCGCTTGTCCAGCATTAAAAATACTGCAGCATGGGAAGATTTTCGAGACCAAGTACTTCAATGTGCTGCTAAAACACTGGTATATGCTACTGCCAGACACACAGACTGGTTTGATGAAAACGATGCTGAAGTTCAGCGACTAATGGCCGTAAAGCGCCATAGTTAAGCTTAGTTAAGTTAATTTTTTGGCTCAAAAAGCAAAAAGCAAGGCCATGTAGGGGGACATGGAGTTATGTACAGGGGGGTTCCTGCAAAGAGTTCAGGCCATTTCTGATCAAGCGGTCGTCGGCATCTTCACTATCTCGTCCGGCAGCTTATTCCACAGATCTGCAACCCGGACGGAGAAAGCCCCTCTCCTTCGATTGAGATGAAATCGTCGCAGCTAGAGCTTTTCGGAGTGACCCCCGCAGCCGATGCTCTGGAGCAGGAGTGAAGAACAGCTCTTTCGAGAGGTTACACTTTCCGCTTATCCGCCATGCCCACAATGTATTGCAACATAGAGGACTTTCAGCTGTGCAGTGAAATCTAGCACTTGCCCACTATAACAGTGTAAAATCACTACTGCAGTGATCTCTCAGGAAGATGCAGAACACTTGGTGGGAGGATCTTGCTCGTGATGTTCAGGCTGCTGCTGATGCAAATGATAGCAAGAAGCTTTACCATCTTATGAAGCAAGTTTATGGGCCAAAGAGCCCCACATCAGCTCCTTTGCTTTCCAGAGAGTCTTCTACTCTGTTTACTAAATCAACAGAAATCACAGGTCGCTGGATTGAACACTTCCCTGAACTCCTAAACCATGAGTCAGTTGTGGATGAAACAGCGATTGATACTATGCAACAAAGACCTATCATTGGCTCCTTAAATTCCATGCCCTCAATAGATGAAGTAATGACATTAATAAGTAAATTGAATCTTGGTAGGGCACCTGGAAAGGATGGAATTTGTGCGGAGGTCTTGTGATTTGGTGGTGATTACATCATACAGTCCCTTCATGAACTATTTAGGGTAGTCTGGAGGGATGGTGCAATACTTAAGGACTGGAAAGATGCGATTATTCTTCCTCTCTATAAAGGAAAAGGAGCCAGAACAATGTGTGGTAACTACAGAGGTATTGCTCTATTATCAGCTGCTGGCAAGGTTCTGGCAAATAGTCTTCTTACCCGCCTGAATGGGTGTCTCGTAAATGATGTCCTATCTGAATCTCAATGTGGTTTCCGATCTGGCAGAGGGACAATGGATATGATTTTCACAGCAAGACAGGTGCAGAAGTGCTATGAGCAGAATATTGATCTTGTCCAGGTATTCATTGATTTAACAAAGGCCCTTGATACTGTGAATAGGGCCTTGCTATGGAAAATACTTGGTAAAACTTGGATATCTAGATCACTTTGTATCTATAATTAAATCCTTTCATGATGAGATGGAGGCTTGGGTCAAGGACCCAATCCTGTAGAAAATGGTGTCAAGTAGGGTGACATCCTTGCCCCAACTCTCTGTACTTTGCTGCTGCTGTTAATCATGCTTTTGCTAAGGCTAGCTCTCTGGGGATATATGTCAGGTATCAATGTTCTGGCCACCTCTTCAATCTGTGCCGATTTGCTGCCAATTCAAAAGTTATCCAGTCTTATTCGTGACCTCCTTTATGCAGATGACTGTGCCTTAGTCACTCATACAGTGGATGACATGCAAATATTTATGAACCGTATTTCTGCTTCTTGCAAGGCATTTGGACTCAGCATTAGCCTGGACAAGACTGTTGTAATGTTCCAGCCTGCACCAGGAATTCCATATGTGGAACCAGCTATCTTGGTTGAAGGAACAATTCTGAAGGTGGTAGACATGTTTGGGTCTACCTGGGCAGCACACTCAGCCGTTCTTGCTCCCTGGATGAGGAAATATCTTTCAGGCTGCAGAGAGCAACTGATTCCTTCCGGTCTCTTCTGTCTCATGTCTGGCCCCAGCATGGCATCACAAGGCAAACAAAATTGCTGTGTACTGTGCATGTCTACTGACATTGCTCTTTACTCATGTGAGACATGGACCCTTTACAAACGTCATGTAAGGGTCCTTGAGATGTTTGAGACATATTCTGAATATTGGTTGGCCCTTAAAAACTCCAGACACACAGGTCCTGAGGACAGCTGATATCTTGAGTATTGGGGTGATGGTGTACAAGCACCGGTGACGTTAGAGTGGACACCTTATTAGAATGAAGGATAGCAGGACCCCTAAACAGATGCTATATGGGGAACATGTGAATGGAAAGAGAACCCAGCAGAAACCAAGGCTGCGATTTAAGGACTGTCTCAAGTCCTCATTGAAGGCCTGTGATATGCAGGAGACTGACTGGGAGAGCAATGCCTGTCATCACCACAGATGGAGGAAGCAGGTTAAGGAGGGGGTCAACACTTTTGAGAGAGCATTTTGTTATTGAACATTGATATGTTCGCATCTTTTTCCTTTATAGTGAAAAATTTATCCATACATGAAAGGAAACGGAAAGGATCTGCATAAAGTGCTGCTTACAAATGTTTAACAACATCATTGCGCACAAAAACCTGAGTCCAAGAAGTAAAGCTTCCTTCAAGGCAGAGCTAGAAATGCAATTGTCAAGGAGGTAAGAGGTTTTATACAGGGGCGAAATATTCAAAATTGGTAAAACTAAAAATTGTCGAGGCTAGATTAAATTTATTACTGTTACTGAATATCATCATCGTTTAACGTCCGTTTTCCGCGCTAGCATGGGTTGGACATTTCGACCGGGGTCTGGGAAGTCAGGGGCTGCACCGGGCTCCAGTCTGATCTGGCAGTGTTTCTACAGCTGGATGCCCTTCCTAACGCCAACCACTCCGCAAGTGTAGTGGGTGCTTTTTATGTGCCACGGCACAGGTGCCAGGGGAGTCTGGCATCGGCCACGATCGGTTGGTGCTTTTAACGTGCCACCGGCACGGAAGCCAGTCAAGGCGGGACTGATATCGGCCACATTCGGATGGTGCTTTTTATGTGCCACCAGCACAGAAGCCAGTCGAGGCGGCGCTGGGGGATCGGCCACGTTCGGATGGTGCTTTTTATGTGCCACCAGCACAGAAGCCAGTCGAGGCGGCGCTGGCATCGGCCACGTTCGGATGGTGCTTTTTATGTGCCACCAGCACAGAAGCCAGTGGAGGCGGCGCTGGCATCGGCCACGTTCGGATGGTGCTTTTTATGTGCCACCAGCACAGAAGCCAGTCGAGGTGGCGCTGGCATCGGCCACGTTCGGATGGTGCTTTTTATGTGCCACCAGCACAGAAGCCAGTCGAGGCGGCGCTGGCATCGGCCACGTTCGGATGGTGCTTTTTATGTGCCACCAGCACAGAAGCCAGTAGAGGCGGCGCTGGCATCGGCCACGTTCGGATGGTGCTTTTTATGTGCCACCAGCACAGAAGCCAGTAGAGGCGGCGCTGGCATCGGCCACGTTCGGATGGTGCTTTTTATGTGCCACCAGCACAGGTATCACAACTACTAAGTGTTATTTAATTTCTGAAATGGTTTTGCTGCTGTTTGTTTAGGTCGTCTGATTTCTTCCTGCATCAGTTTCTGCTAAGATAGAGATGCAAGTAAAAATAATAGAGAAACAAAAGTAAAAGTTTGGAAAGAGCAACACCACCATAATTTATGTGGAAACCGTGAGAGTGCTTTCAAGGGAGATAATCAGAGAAAGACTTGCAAGGTATCGTTACGATCATAATACTTCACAGAAAGTAAATATAACAAATAATCCAGAATCCTTGTCTGGTACCGGATCAATCCCAAAGTCTAACCAGTTTGTGCTAGTCACAAGGCCAAACATGCCTGAAAATCCATCCAGCAGTTCTTGAGATATCTTATCCACAAACAGACACAACTGAAAACAACAGCTAAGGCTGAGGTAACAATAACAATGAAGGGAGGATCAAACAGAGTGTGACCCTCCACAAATATAACAATATCTGCTTCAACACATGATTTCACATCAAGAAACTTGAAAAACAAATGCCTAAATATATTCTTTGACTGGTTTCAGTCATTTGACTGCAGCCATGCTGGAGCACCTCCTTTAGTCGAACAAATCGACTCCAGGACTTATTCTTTGTAAGCCTAGTACTTATTTTATCGATCTCTTTGCCGAACCGCTAAGTTATGGGGGATGTAAATGCAGCAATATCAGTTGTCAAGCAATGGTGGGAGGGGGGCAAACACAAACACACACAATGGGCTTCTTTTTAGTTTCCGTCTATCAAATCCACTCACAAAGCTTTGGTCAGCCTGAGGCTATATTAGAAGACACTTGCCCAAGGTGCCAAGCAGTGGGACTAAACCCAGAACCATGTGGTTGGGAAGCAAGCTTCTTACCACACAGACACGCCTGCTTCCCAACCACATGATTCCAGGTTCAGTCCCATCGTGTGGCACCTTGGGCAACCACCTTCTACTAAAGCCTTGTGAGGGAATTTAGTTGATGGAAACAGAAAGAAGCCCATCGTATGTGTATGTATACGTGGGTGCCAAAGTGAGTGTTTGTGTATGTCTTTCTGTATTTGTCCCATGCTACCCCTTGAGAAGTGGTGTTGGTATGTTTAGGACTCCATAACTTGCTGGTTCAGCAAAAGACACCAACAGAATAAGCAACAGGCTTCAAAAACAAAACAAGTCCTGTGGTCAAGTCATCTCACTAAAAAATTCTTCAAGTCAGTGCTCCAGCATGGCCACAGTCTAATAACTGAAACAAATAAAAGATATAAATGTGCAGGTATGTGTGTGTGTATATATTATATATAATATGTATATATTATATATATATATATCATCATCGTCGTTTAACGTCTGTTTTCCATGCTAGCATGGGTTGGACAATTTGGCTGAGGACTGGCGAATCCGACTCCAATCTGATCTGGCAGAGTTTCTACAGCTGGATGCCCTTCCTAACGCCAACAACTCCGAGAGTGTAGTGGGTGCCTCTATGTGCCACTGGCACGGGGGCCAGTCAGGCGGTACTGGCAATGACCTCGCTGGAATGTTTTTACACGTGCCAGCAAGGCGGTGTATATATGTATATATACATATAGATATATGTGTATATATACATATATATAATCAATTTGTATACATATATATTTAGCTTCGGTGTTGTGGCCATGCTGGGGCAGTGGCATTAGCTTTGCTACACCCTCACAACTTGAAACCTCCTCTGATATATGACATTTGGTGAATGAGGAACTTTGATGTTGCAGCCCTTTTCTGCATTTCCTGCCACAAGGCAGGTTCATCCAGAACTCTTGACAGGAGGAGATCCAGTTCTGTTTTGAAGACATTTAGATCCACCTCGTGTAGGTCTCCCAGGTTTTGTGGGAGGACATTCAAGTACTGTGGACCCTTGAAGCTGTTGCAGTATTTGGTCCTGTGATTTGATGACAATGCTGGACTCTTTGGCACTAGGCAGCAGCACCCATTCTGCTGTTTGTCTAACTTTCAATGCTAAAGTTAGGTACAAGTCCTTGCAGGATTTTCCAGACGTATATCACTGCATATCTTACCTGCCTGCTTTCCAGGAATTAAAGCTTTAACTTCAGCCTCTGACATGTCACACTGAGACGATCTTCTTTGTGTAGCTTCACTGGATTGCTTCGAGGTCCACTGTTAATTTTACACTATGTGGTGGCCATAGTTGGGAAGCCATCTAAACAGCTGAGGACAAATGTCCTCCAGAGGACCATCCTGGTTCTCTCATTCTGAAAATTCTAACAATCCAGCCAGCCAGCCGTCTGCATTTTATTGCCGATTTAGTAACATGCACCTGGAAAACTGCATCATTACTCATGTCGATGCCCAAGCTGCACATAAATTTTGATTCAAAGATTGCAATCCCTTCTGAGCCAGTCTATCCTGTCAGCACTGCACTGAGCTTCGGGTGCTGGTAGTGCAGGGCTTGGAATTTTCCAGCACTAAACTGCACGTTATTGTCCTCACCCCTCCCTGTATATTGCATCCAACTCCTGTTGCAGATGTGCAACAACTCCAGGGTCCTGTATCCTTGGAGAGAATTTTGTATCATGTGCATAGCTAGAAGGGGCCACTATGTTTTGTTTGTTCCTTCTCGAGCCATACCTAGCTCATAAGGGCTGGTTTCCCGGTTTCCTTGGCGTATAGGGATGCCAGTCCATCGCAGGTGAGTTGCAAGATGCAGGAGGAAAGAGTGAGAGAAAGTTGTGGCAAAAGAGTCAGCAGACGTTTCGCCATTACCTTCTGCCGGAGCCGCGTGGACCTTAGGTGTTGCGCTCATAAACACACACATCGCCCAGTCTGAGATTCGAATCAGCAATCCCTCGACTGCAAGTCTGCTGCTCTAACCACTAGGCCATGTGCCTCCACACAGGAGCCACTATGAATACCAGTGACCCAAAGACTGTGCCGTGGAGGACACCACTCAGAATTTGCATTTCCTTGGAGGTAGCCCTGTTGGCTACTTCTACCTGATTTCTATCTTTTAAAAAGTCAGGTAGCCATTCTCCAACTTCTGCAATCATGCCAAGACTACACAGCTTGTGATGCATCATACCATGGTCGACCTTATCAAAGGCTTTTGTAAAGTTGAGACATATCATATGCACATTTGAGTTGCTGAGCAGATGTTTTAACACCCAGTCATAGTACTGTAAGAGGTGTGTCAGACAGACTCTACCTTGCCCGGGTGGATTTAGCAGACAGAAACTGGAAGAAGCCCTATATATATATAGGCAGGCGTGGCAGTGTGCTAAGAAGCTTGTTTCACAAACACATGGTTCTGGGTTCAGTCCCACTGCATGGCACCTTGAGCAAGTGTCTTCTACATAGACTCGGGTTGACCAAAACCTTGTGAGTGGAATTGGTAGATGGAAACTGAAAGCTCATCAAATATATATATATATATATATATATATATATATATATATATACACATATATATTGGTAAAAACGGTAAGATAATAAAAGAAAGAAAGAGACCTCAATATTATGTAAATAGAGGAAAATACTTTGGCATCTGAAACTCAGAGTTTTATCTTGACTATTGAGTAATTGTAACATATCATTTTATAGATATATATATATAATATGTGTGTGTGTGTGTGTGTGTTTGTTCCCCTGCCATTGCTTGACAACCAATGTTGGTATGTTTATGTCCCTGTAACTTAGCAGTTTGGCAAAAGGGTCCGAAAGAACAAATACTAGGCTTACAAAGATTAAGTCCTGGGGTTGATATCTTCGATTAAAAAAACCCTTTAAGGCGGTGCTCCAGCATGGCTGCAGTCAAATGACTGAAACATGTATAAGAATATAAGAGTATATATGTATATGTGTGTGTGTGTGTATGTATATATATATATATATATATATATAGGAGATGTACTCGCATAGCAAGTAATTTGATCTGAGATCGTGTGCTGAAACGAAAACAATTGCAGCGTGGAAGCCATTTAAGAAACACACAAAAGCCGTTCGATTCACTTCAACATTAAGTTTAATTTGTCAAAATATTTTCGTCGCTAAAATCTGCGACCTGTTCACGGATGCAGAGATGCAGCACGGATTTTTGTCAGTGAACAGGTCGCGGATTTTAGCGACGAAAATATTTTGACAAATTAAACTTAAACGTTGAAGTGAATCGAACGGCTTTTGTGTGTTTCTTAAATGGCTTATAAACACCTTCCACGCTGCAATTGTATATATATATATATATATATATATATATATATATATAGATGTGTTGGGCCGGACGCAATGACAAGACTTTTGTCATTATGTCGTGCTTGAGAAGACTCGTCAAGCTGAGCAAAATCAGTCATGGCAGATACTTGTTGTTGGCATCCTTTTTGTCTCAGGAGACAATGGAGTTGCGCATAAAATAGTCTAGTCCAGCTTTTACATTTTATGTCCTAATACATCTCTTGCTGTGGCTGTGTAGTCCTATCCTGGACAAACACTCCCTCTGGCAGGTACCGCAAATGTAGCGAAGACTGTTTCTGGCTGGTTGTAATGCCATAGTTTCTTGTTGACGTCTTTTCTTGTCTTTCCATTTCTCCTCTCTCTCTCTCTGTCACTCCTTTGTATTCCCTCTTTTACGGTACGTCGCCAATCTCCACAGTTGCTGGCAACTGCTTCCCAATTGCTAATATTGATGTTGTAGGCCTTCATGTCCCTTTGGCAAACATCCTTGTAACGTAAGAACAGTCAACCCACAGACCTAGTACCCCTAGCAAGCTCTCCGTAGAGTATGTCCTTGGGGATCCTGCCATCTTTCATACGGCTAACATGCCCAAGCCATCTCATACGGCAGATACTAGTGTCACACAAATTGGCACCCATGGCCAGTGGCATATAAAACCATTCTTGGAGTGGTTTGCATTAGGAAGGGCATCTGGCCATAGAAACCATGCCAAATCAAACTAGAGCCTTGGTGCAGCCTTCCAGCTTGCCAACCCAGTCAAACTGTCCAACCCCTGCCAGGATGGACGACGGACATTAAATGATGATGATGTGCCGGTGGCACATAAAAAGCACCATCCGTTTATGGCCGTTGCCAGCCTGGCCTGGCCCCTGTGCCGGTGGCACGTAAAAAGCACCCACTTCACTCACGGAGTGGTTGGCATTAGGAAGGGCATCCAGCCGTAGAAACTTTGCCAGATCAGACTGGAGCCTGGTGCAGCCTCCTGGCTTCCCAGACCCCAGTTGAACCGTCCAACCCATGCTAGCATGGAAAGCGGATGTTAAACGATGATGATGATACACACACATCTTGATATTGTGCGACTGTTGTGAATGAGCATCATCCCAATCATGCCAGGAGGTTTGGAAAGAAGTGAGGGTTGGTGACAGGGAGGGCATCCAGCCAGAAAAAAATTCCCCTCAACAAATTCCACTTAGGCCATGCAAACATGGAAAAGTGGATGATGATGTGCAGTACATCTGCTACATACAAAGTCCTTCTCCATCAGCCTGCCTCCGATCCCACTGTATCACTTGTGCACCCATAATTTGTATCAGGCATAGGTGCAAGAAAGGCTGTATGATGAGAAGGTTGCTTACCAACCAAATGATTTGGGGTTCAATCCCACTGCATGGCACCTCGGACTGACTGAAGCCTTGGGAGTGAATCTGGTAGGCAGAAGCTAAAAGAAGACCCTCGTATATGTATGTGTGTACTCTCTCTCTCTCTTTTACTTGTTTCAGTTATTTGACTGCGGCCATGCTGGAGCACCGCCTTTAGTTGAGCAACTCGACCCCGGGACTTATTCTTTGTAAGCCCAGTACTTATTCTATCAGTTTCTTTGCCGAACCGCTAAGTGACAGGGACATAAACACACCAGCATCGGTTGTCAAGCAATGCTAGGGGGACAAACACAGACACACACACACACATATATATATATATATATATATATATATATATATATACGACGGGCTTCTTTCAGTTTCCGTCTACCAAATGCACTCACAAGGCTTTGGTCGGCCCGAGGCTATAGTAGAAGACACTTGCCCAAGGTGCCATACAGTGGGACTGAACCCAGAACCATGTGGTTGGTAAGCAAGCTACTTACCACACAGCCATTCCTACATTTGCGTCTTTTCCAATATTCTGTGAGAACGTGTTTAGCCACAAGCAAAACGGCCCCACTCAGAAACAGGTGAAGGTTGGCAGCAGAAAGAGCATTTGGCCCCCTAAAAATCTGCCTCAAATACACATCATCTGACCCTTTGTCATCATTTGTCTGCCAACTGAAGTATGTCTTTGCTACCTCTTCCTTTCCTGGATTCAGCACATTTGGAATTTCTTAAAGCCCTCAATATACATAGCTACAAAAACTCATTGACATACATAACTGGCTACCCGCATGGTTCTTGGTCTCAAGCATTTGTCTTATGAAGAAAGGCTGAAGACGCTCGACCTTTATTCTCTAGAAAAACAATGATGCCGTGGTGATCTCATTCTTGCTCACAACATCATAAGCAGAAAGTGTAACCTCTCGAAAGAGCTGTTCTTCACTCCTGCTCCAGAGCATCGGCTGCGGGGTCACTCCGAAAAGCTCTAGCTGCGACGATTTCATCTCAATCGAAGGAGAGGGGCTTTCTCCGTCCGGGTTGCAGATCCATGGAATAAGCTGCCAGACGAGATAGTGAAGATGCCGACGAGCGCTCGGTTCAAAGTCTCCCTTGACCACAAATGGCCTGAACTCTTTGCATGAACACCACCCTGTACATAACTCCATGTCCCCCTACATGGCCTTGCTTTTTGCTTTTTGACCAAAAAAATTAACTTAACTTATATCTTCCCCATCAACCTTGCACTTTTGCAACGAGGGTAACCATGTATCTCCCCTACAGCAAGACACCCATCCTTGTCTCACATCAGCTGGCACAAAGCCACTTACTTGAGGGATCCTGCCTTGCCAGTTACTAGTGTTGGTGCCACATGAAAAGCATGCAGTCAACTCAGTAGTGTTTAGCTACAGGAAAGGCATCCAGCTGTACAAACCATGCCAACGAAGACCTCTGGCTCGCCAGCTCCTGTCGAACTGTCCAACCCCTGCCAGCATGGAAAGAGGATGTTAAATGATGAAGTTCCCAGTCATAAATACTTCTCTGTTGGACTGAAGAACTGTCATAAATAGGAATGGGGGAATTCTGATGACCACATACCAGCAGGCTACACTCCTTATCAAACCTTTAAAAATCTGATTATTCTGGCAAACGTAATCCTTATTCATTTACATTGATTTGAATTAATCAGGCATTATCTTATAGCTTTGAGATTTCAATGATGTGATTATTTGTACAATGACATTGTTGGGTAGGTGTGAGAGGCTGGATCTGACTAGTTTGAATACAAAACGGGTAGACTGTTTGTGAGATATGGCCGGTTTAAATGCTAAATGGTTAAACTAATTTCTGCCAGCATCAAACCAAAATCGATCAACATCAATGGAAATTGTAGCTATGATACCAGTGCCGGTGGCACATAAGAGAATCATCCGAACGTGGCCGTTGCTAGCCTCGCCTGGCCTCCGTGCCGGTGAAACGTAAAAGCACCCACTACACTCATGGAGTGGTTGGCGTTAGGAAGGGTATCCAGCCGTAGAAACATTGCCAGATCAGACTGGGCCTGGTGCAGCCTCCTGGCTTCCCAGACCCCAGTTGAACCGTCCAACCCATGGCAGCATGGAAAGCGGACGCTAAACGATGATGGTGATCTCAGGACATCACCTACCTGGCTCTCCCATTCACCCACACTTAGTTTTCTTAGCAACCAGCAGACTACAGGTCGGGGGGGAACCCCCATCAGATTCCTTCTCCAGGTCAAAAAAACGTTAGGTAAAGTGGTTGACTTCTGCTGTGGCTGTCTCACAACCAAAGAGCTATGTATGCCACCGAAGTCCTTCTGCAGGTCAACAAATGCCGGGTAGAAGGGCCGCACCTTTCTTGACTTCTGTCTCATTAGTAAAAAGGCCGTCAACGTAACCCTGACCTAACACAAACCCAAACTGCATTTTAACTAATTCTCTCTTTAATTAGAGCGGCTACAAGTCTTTCCGTTGCTTTCATAACCCGCTCTGTCCGTTCGATGCCGCTCTATTGCCCGTTTGTTTTTCGACAATCTTCTTTGTCCTTTTAGCAATTAATAACGATAGCACACCAGCCATTGCAATGCGTGTCTGTGAATCTGGTGTTTATATATATATATATATATATATATATATATATATATATATGTATGTGTGTGTGTGTATGCATGTGTGTGTGAGCATGCATGTAATGACGGTGTGTGTGTGTAGTTTGTGTTTATTTTGTGCTACCATAACATTAAAAGAAAAAAAATCACGAAAACCTGCTGTTCAAAGTTTGTAGTCTGGAATGGTAACCTTACATATGACTACACGCATGCATGGGTGTATATGTGTGTGTGTGTGTGTATATATATATATATACACACACACACATAGTCACAAATAAAAGATAGATATATAGACAATCACATCAAGATTGAAACGAAGACAGTGAAATAAGAGATTGGTAGGATATATATGTGTGTGTGTGTGTGTATATATATATATATAATATATATATATATATATACTAGGAAAGAGGAAATACATGAATATGTGTGTGTGTGTGTGTATATGTATATATGTATGTATATATACCCCAGAGAGAGAGAAAGAGAGAGGAAACCTTTGAAAAAAAGACACACGAGGCGAGAAAGGATAGATAAGAGAGAGAGAAAAGGTAAAGAGAGTTAGAGAGAGAGAGAGAGAGAGAGATAGAGTGAAAGACAAGAGAATCAAGAGAGAGAGAGAGAGAGAGAAATGGAAAAAGGGGGGGAGCAAATATAAACGAAAAACTCGCTGGATTTTTATAAGAGTAGAAAATGTTTTGATACCAAAAGCTTAGGTTAGACACAAATTGCAACGGAATACACACACACACATATATATATATATATTCGTGTTTTATATATATATATATATATAATATATATATATGTGTGTGTGTGTATGTATATATATATATGTCTATATATATACACATGTATATATAGATATTTATATTATACATATGTATATATATATATATAGTTGTGTTATATATATGTGTGTGTGTATATATATATATACCTCTATATATACACATGTATATATAGATATTATATTATACATATGTATATATATATATGTACATATATATATATATTTGTGTTATATATATATGTGTGTGTGTGTGTATATTTATATATATGTCTATATATACACATGTATATATAGATATTACTATTATACATATGTATATATATGTACATCTAATATATATATGTACATATATATATTATTTATATTATGTGCTTATATATATATATAATTTATATATATATATATATATATATACCTATAATTTATATATACACACATATATATATGTATAAGTAAAGGGAATCTCAGCATAGATATATAAGCATACATACATGCAGTAATATATATAGATATACATTTATATACAAAAAAAATATGTGTATACAGGTATGTGTGTGTATATATATCTATGCATGTATACATACGTATATATATATCTATGTATGTATGTATACACGCCGCCTGTTCCCAGCTCTAAGCAGGAATGTATATTATTTGTAGAAATGGTAAAAGGTAAAGAAATATTTGAGTGCGAGGAACGAGATGGGCAGAAGAAAAATAGAGAAGAGACGACTCACCATTGTATATGTTGTGTATATAATGTGTGTGTGTGTGTGAGTGTGTGGAGAGGGTGAGCGTATGTGTGTGTGTGAGAGTGTGTGTGTGTGTGTATCTATGAGTGTGTGTGATGTAGTGGCGGCGACCCGGTGTTGTCTCCCCTTGTTTCTTTATCTTCTTTCGTCATTGGAGGCGAGAACGAGGCCGGACGGAAGAAGAAATATCGAAGGAGAGAGAGAGAGTGGGTGGGGGTGAAGAGGGAAGAGGGCGAGAGGGAAAGTGGGAGAAAGAGAGCGAGAGGAAAAATAAGAGAAATAATGAGAGGCAGAAAGAAAGAGAGGGAAAATAAGAAATAGAGAGAGGGAGAGAAAGAAAAAGAGGAAAGGGGCGAGTAAGAAAGAGAGCGAGAGGGAAGGTGTGAGAAACAGAAAAAGAGAGAGAAAACGAAAGAGAGGGAAAATGAGAAATAGAGAGAGAGAGAAAGAAAGAGAAGAAAGAAGGAGCGAGAGGGAAAGTGTGAGAAACAGAAACAGGAAGAGAGAGAGAGAGAGAGAAAGAAAGAGAGGAAAGGGGCGAGTAAGAAAGAGCGAAAGAGAAAATGGGAGAAACAGAAAGAGAAATATAAAGAGAGGCAGAAAGAAAGAGAGGGAAAGATAAGAAATAGAGAGAGAGAAAGAAAGAGAGGAAAGGGGCGAGTAAGAAGGAGAGTGAGAGGGAAAGTGTAAGAAACAGGAAGAGAGAGAGAGAGACAGAAAGAAAGAGATGGAAAAATGAGAAATAGAGAGAGAAAGAAAGACACAAATAGAGGACAGAGAAAGACGGAGGGAGAGAATATGTACATAGGAGGAAAAATTATGGACGGAAGAGGAAGGGGGAGAAAGAGAGGGAAGAGCGTCAAGTAGAGAAGTAAGAGAGGGAGAGAGAGGAAAATAAAGAATATGAGAGAGTGAAAGATGAATGTATGAGAGTGAGAGGGAGGGAAAGAGAAAAACGATTAATGAGACGCTAAAACCCGACCAACTTACGGATCACCGTAAGTGATATAAAACTGTATGGGTTTTTTTTGTGCTTAAAGATTATTTTTTTTGTCCCAGGTGGAGCATGAAATACGAGTTTAACACAGCACAAGGCCACAAGTTGGAGGTTAAGGCCAAGCTGTTTACGGAGGACCGAAAGCGAAGTACAAAAAAATGTACGGATTTATTTATTTAAAAAAAAATTCTTGCTGGAGGATTGGGGCCTTAGTTTAGCCATTACGGATGTCTGTAGGGGAAATAAAAATTTGTAACACAGGAGTGGCGAAAAGTGTAAGCAGAAAGACCGATCTTAGGTCAACCATCGATAGTAGCTCACTTGATCTTTGCTTTAACTATATTTACCGACCCGGAAAACCCAAGAAAGTAATATCGACTCTGACGAGATTCGAACGCAGAATGCGACGGAACGTAAATAAAAATTTCAACTCGTTTTATCCGACGCGCTGTCGCTTTCACCATCGCTGCTCTGACGTAACGTTGGACCAAACCTACACAAGTGTGCCCCGTCGAATTTGTTTCCTCATAACTTTCAGAATAATTCTTTTATTCTTTTTTTTTTTATTTGTTTCAGTCATTTGACTGCGGCCATGCTGGAGCACCACCTTCAGTTGAACAAACCGTCTTCAGGACTTATTCTTTGTAAGCCTAGTACTTATTTTATCGGTCTCTTTGCCGATCTACTAAGTTACGGGGACGTAAACACACCAACATCGGTTGTCAAGCGATGGCGGAGGACAAACAGATACACACACACACACATATTATATACATACACACACACACACACATATATATATATGTATATATATATATATATATATATCATCATCATCGTATATATATATATACATATATATATATATGTATATATATATATATATATATATATATATATATATATATATATATATATATATATATATATATATATATATATATATATATATATTATATATATATATATATGGTGCTTTTACATGGCACGTAAAAGCACCAGCCGTTTGTGTTCGTTGCCAGCCTGGCCTGGCCCCCGTGCCGGTGACACGTAAAAGCACCATCCGTTTGTGGCTGTTTGCCAGCTCTGTCTGGCCCCCGTGCCGGTGACACGTAAAAGCACCATCCGTTCGTGGCCGTTTGCCAGCCCTGTCTGGCCCCCGTGCCGGTGACACGTAAAAGCACCATCCGTTCGTGGCTGTTTGCCAGCCCTGTCTGGCCCCCATGTCAGTGACATGTAAAAGCACCATCCGTTCGTGTCCGTTGCCAGCCTCGCCTGGCCCCCGTGCCGGTGACACGTAAAAGCACCATCCGTTCGTGGCCGTTTGCCAGCCCTGTCTGGACCCCGTGTCGGGTGGCATGTAAAAGCACATCCGTTCGTGTCCGTTGCCAGCCTCGCCTGGCCCCCGTGCCGGTGACACGTAAAAGCACCATCCGTTCGTGGCCGTTTGCCAGCTCTGTCTGGCCCCCGTGTTGGTGGCACGTAAAAGCACCATCCGTTGTGTCCGTTGCCAGCCTTGCCTGGCCCCGTGCCGGTGACACGTAAAAGCACCATCCGTTCGTGGCCGTTTGCCAGCTCTGTCTGGCACCTGTGCGGGTGGCACGTAAAAAGCACCCACTACACTCACGGAGTGGTTGGCGTTAGGAAGGGCATCCAGCCGTAGAAACACTGCCAGATCTGACTGGGCCTGATGAAGCCTTCCTGCATCACAGACCCCAGTTGAACCGTCCAACCCATGCTAGCATGGAGAACGGACGCTAAATGATGATGATGATGATGATGATATATGTATATATATATATATTCGATGGGCTTCTTTCAGTTTCCGTCTACCAAATCCATTCACAAGGCTTTGATCGGCCCGAAGCTGTAGTAGAAGACACTTGCCCAAGGTGTCACGCAGTGGGATTGAACCCAGAACCATGTGGTTGGTTAGCAAGCTACTTTCCACACAGCCACTCCTGCACCTATGAATTTTTTTTTTTCGTGGAATTTTCTACAAACACCTTTCAGACGAAGATAATCATTTATCTTTTACTTGTTTCCGTCAATGGACTGCGACCATGCTGGAGCACCGCCTTGAAATGTTGAGTGGAACAAATCAACCCCAGGACTTATTTTTGTTTCCTAAGTTTGGTACTTATTCTATCAGAGTCTTTTGCCGAACCGCTACGTTATGTCAATGTAAACAAACCAACACCGGTTGCCAAGTGGTGGTGGTGGACAAATATAAGCGCAAAGACAAACACGAGGTGTTTCTTTCAGGTTCTGTTTATCAAATCCACTCACAAGGCTTTGGTCCTTCCGAGGCTATAGTAGACGAAACTTACCCAAGGTGCCACACTGTGGGACTGAACCCGGAACCATGTGGTTGGGCAGTGAACTTCTTTTGGCTGGTGTGTGCATATACATACTGACACACTTCGTGTGCAAAGCTATGAAACTTTTCATTCTGTTAATATGTTTGTACGACCACCATTTTTTTTTCTAGGCATTGGTGTGATGAGAATCTTGCTTCTCAACAATGTCATCTTGGGTTCCGTCCTACTCCATGGCATCTTGGCCAAGTTTCTTCTTTTATAGCCTCAGGCCAATGAAAGCATTGTCAGTGGATTTATATATATATATATATATATATATATATATATATATATATATGAATAAATAAATGGAGTTTAACGCAGGTGTAAATCAAATATTTTAATGATTTACACCTGCATTAAACTCCATTTATTTATTCATATATTATTCAAAATATTCCACGTAAACACGAAGTTTCTACCTTTATAAACTAGGAGTTACAACATCTTTACTTGTGAGAGTTTTGCTACCCTCGTAACTATTTATTTATATTTTTCCATGTTAATTGTTAACAAGGTAAAAATACACTCATCTATTTATATATATATATCATCATCATCGTTTAGCGTCCGTGATGATATATATATATGGTGGCACGTAAAAAGCACCATCCAAACATGGTTGATGCCAGTGGCATATAAAGAGCACCTGCTACATTCTCAGAGTGGTTGGCGTTAGGAAGGGCATCCAGGCGTAGAAACCATGCCAAAGCAGACTGGAAGCTGGTGCAGCTCTCCAGCCTTGCCAGCTCTGGTCAAACTGTCCAACCCATGCCAGCATGGACACCGGACATTAAACGATGATGATAACGATATCACCAACATCATCTAATGTCCGTTATCCATGCTGGCATGGGTTGGACAGTTTGACCAGAGCTGGAAGACTGCACCAGTCTGTTTTGGCATGGTTTCTATGGCTGGTTGCCCTTCCTAACACCAACCACTCCAAGAGTGTAATGGGTGCTTTGACATGCCACCCACATGGGTGCCATTTGTATGACCCCGTTCTCTGCCCTGACTGTGATTTTGCTTGGCTTCAGTTTGTCGGAAATGAAGGACAGAACAGAGCAAAATAGGTTTGTGTTATGCGTCTCCATGATCAAATGAATAGTGAAGTTGCAGGTAAGGTTAATTAGCAGTTTCAAATAAGAATGTTTGATGATAATTCATGGCAGTGAATGGTGGAAGATGCCAGTTTTGTCTTTTAATAAAGAGTGAATCATCATCATCATCGTTTAACGTCCGTTTTCCATGCTGGCATGGGTTGGACGGTTCGACCGGGGTCTGGGAAGCCAGGAGGCTGCACCATGCTCCAGTCTTGATCTGGCAGTGTTTCTACAGCTGGATGCCCTTCCTAACGCCAACCACTCCGAGAGTGTAGTGGGTGCATTTTACGTGCCACCCGCACAGGCGCCAGGGGAGTCTGGCAACAGCCACGATCGTTGGTGCTTTTAACGTGCCACTGGCACGGAAGCCAGTCAAGGCGGAGCTGGCATCGGCCACGTTCGGATGGTGCATTTTACATGCCACCGGCACAGGTATCTCAACTACTATTTCCATTTGATATTTATTTCGATGTTCATGTACTTGACTCAATAGGTCTCCTCAAGCACAGCGGGTTGTTCTGAAATCCAAGGTACTTTGAATGGGCTGGGGCTATGCGGAATTGGTGCTGGAAGCAGCCCAGGTCTTTGCAGTCACAGCATATCTCCAGAGATCTCGGAATCTAATAGAATATAATAGAAATATTATGCTACAGGGCAGAGGGAAGACAGAAGATACCCTAATCTGTAGAGTGGGGCTATACTTGTTGAAAGAGGTGAGGAGGGTCCCTATACATAGATAGATAAAGGGATGAGGTATAGCAGATGTCCCATACGTTCATCCTGCAGCTGATCACCTGTGCTAAATACCAATCAAATTGCCAATTTCCCTGAGGTAACTTTCGATTTACTGTAAACTATTCGTGTTATTCCCCAAACCATAAACTTTCCATGCATCCCCAAAGTCCATTCCCTCCTCACCATGGTGGGGACACTGGCAACGGGTAGTGTCAGAGCTATGCCATCAGGAACTTCGATTCCTAGTAGGGCCACCCAAGGCAGATTGGTCTGACACCGAGTGGTATTAGGGCCACAGCCTGGCAGACGGGGCTCTGGTGAAAATCCTCAGAGTGTCTGTTTCGGCAACCGGTGGCTCCTCAGCCGTTCTGTCCCTGCGTCTGCGGACAATCTGCGGCAAACAAGATGTCTCCACATGCGGGATTGTTGGGGACCGCTTGTGAAATCCACATATTCCCATGAAACTTCTTTGAGATGCCTCGAGAGTGCTAGAAGAAGCCGACTCAACCCGCCCAGGGTGAATGTCGCCACAAGTACAAGTACAAGTAAGTGCCATAAACTTAATGAATATCTAAAATCTATCCACGTCTATTCCAATCACCATAGATGTGTTTTTAATTGCACATTTAACCCTTGCAATACCATATTTCTGTTGAGATGCTCCGTGTTTCTTTCAATTAATTTTAAATATAACAAAGAATTTAGTAAAATAGTTTAGTTATCATTAAGCTAGTTTTAGGAGCATAAATTGAGACTAAGGTTTGGAGGAAGATTTTAATTAAGAATTTTTGAAAAGAAGACATTTGGACTACAGAGCCAGAGACAGTTTCAGCCAGGTTGGTATCAAAAGGGTTTTGTTTATCATCATCATCATCATCATCATCATCATTTAGCATCCACTTTCCATGCTAGCATGGGTTGGATGGTTCAACTGGGGTCTGGGAAGCCAGAAGGCTGCACCAGGCTCCAGTCTGATCTGGCAGAGTTTCTACGGCTGGATGCCCTTCCTAACGCCAACCACTCAGTGAGTGTAGTGGGTGCTTTTTACATGCCACCGGCACAGGTGCTAGACGGGGCTGGCAAACGGCCACAGTCGGATGGTGCTTTTTATGTGCCACCGGCACGGGGGCCAGGCAAGGCTGGAAACGGCCACGATCAGATGGTGCTTTTTACGTGCCACCGGCACAGAGGCCAGTTGGGGCAGCACTGGCAACAGCCATGATCGGATGGTTCGCTTACGTGCCACCGGCACTGGTATCACAGCTGCAATTTCCATTGATGTTGATCGACTTCGATTTTGGTTCTGATTCTCATTTGCCTCAACAGGTCTTCACAAGTGGAGTTTTGTGTCCCAAGAAGGAAAGGTATGTTATCTCTATTAGAATTTCTGGTTTGTCTGTAACAGAGGAGATATTCCATAACCACACCACCTTTTGTAATCAAGCTCTTGCTGCAAGTAGTCTCGAGCAAAAATTATAATTCTTCTCTAATACTAAGTTTAAGAACCACCCTGCTCAATGAAATCCTAATTCTATGCACCCCAAAACCATGAATATGACATTCCGCAGAGTAGATAGGAACACTCCACTTATTACCTTGAACCTTAAAAAGCAGCAAATCTAACTCCCTCTCACACATCCCAAAATACTCATACAAAATGTAATCCTCAAGATAGAATCGCATCCCAAATACCAACAAGGAAACTAAACTTTACACCTCCCCCAATTACCTAATAACAGCAGCAGGGGGCACCTCACTCTAGTATACCCCTCTTCTCCTTAAATGTTAAGGGCCTACCTAAGCAATTTTTTGTCAATATAAAATCCAATTTGTGTCTGGCTTTTGTGAACATGGAGAAGGCTTTTGACAGAGTCCCCTTCCTTATCTGGGAGGCAATGTGGAAGCTGAGAATAGATAGGGGTTTGGTGGTGCTATCAGAAAGGTGAAAGTGGCCAATGAGTATAGCAAGGAATTTAGTGTTCGAGTAGGAGTCCACCAGGGACCAGTTCAGAGCCCCCTCTTGTTTATCATAGTCCTTGAGCTATAAATGAGGAATTTAAGACAAGCTGCCCCTAGGAGCTCCTCTGTTGCCGATGACCTTGTTCTTATTGTTGGGTCACTACCAGAACTAAAGGAGAATTTTCAGGAATGGAAGCATGGACTGGAATCAAAAGAGTCTTAGAGTTAATTCAGCAAATACCAAAATCCTAATAAGTAGGAAAGTAGACAAATCACAGATCCCTTAAGGGAGATTGTCCTACTCAATATGTAGAAAAGACGTTGGGAGAAATTCCATAAAGTGTACCCAGTGCAGCCTATGTACACATAAGAGGCGCAGAGGTGCAGCAGTATCACTGGCAGATTAACAGAGAAAGTAGTCTTTACATGACACAGATGTGCAGGTACATTAAACACCAGGAATCATCATCATCATCATCGTTTAACGTCCATTTTCCGTGCTAGCATGGGTTGGACGGTTCGACCGTGGATCTGGGAAGCCAGGAGGCTGCACCAGTCTCCAGTCTGATCTGGCAATGTTTCTATGGCTGGATGCCCTTCCTAACGCCAACCACTCCAAGAGTGTAGTGGGTGCTTTTTATGTGCCACCGGCACAGGTGTCAGGACAGGCTGGCAGCCACCACGATTGGTTGGTGCTTTTAACGTGCCACCAGCACGGAATGTACCAAAAAATAGACTTCCTCAAATATCAGAGGAGATCCTTAGAAGTAGGGGACAGTTTCTGCTATTTCAGTGACCAAGTTAGTTGTGAGGGTGGTTATTCTGAAAGCATGGCTGCTAGAATAAGAATAAGAAGGTTCAGCAAGCTACTCCCTCTGTTAGTAATGATGGGCCTCTCTTTCAGAGTGAAAGGCAGGTTGTATGATGATTGTGTGCAAACAGCTATGCTACATGGGCTGTGACTGCTGAGGCTATGTGAAGGCTTGAAAAACATGAAGCCAGCTTTGCTTCACTGGATGGATAATGTCAGTGTGCACAGAGTGTAAATGATTTGAGAGAAAAACTGGGTGTTCGAGGCATCAGGTGTAGTGTGCAAGAGAAGGGACTACCTTGGTATAGCCATATGATGTGTATGAATGAAGACAGTTGCATCTCTAGCTGTGGAGGAAACATGTGGAAGAGGTAGACCCAGGAAGATGTGGGATGAATTGGTAAGAAGGGATCTGCAGACATTGGGCCTCACAGAAGGGACGACAGAGAGCTGAGGCTCCTAGCGGTTTGCTGTGCTTGAAAAGACACATCAGGCTTAGTGTAGTGGATGTGTGTGTATGTAAACAAAGACATAAACCGTTTCATGATTAAAAGGAATTTATTTACAGGGTTATAGGTACATTACATACAAATGTAAGCAAATGCTACGAATTGTTTGTATAGAGCACATATTAGCAATGAATATGTTTGTGTGTGTGCGTGTTTCATTCGAAACAGTAGTCGATAGACACTCGAGCATTTCTCTCTGTCTGTCGTCTGCCATAAACTTGGGGCGTAGATAGATCTATCTCATCTGTCTGCTGCCGTCTCCGCTGCGATTGTTTGCTTCTCTGTTTTTCCCTTGTATTTATAATATTTGTGACAGCTAGAATGACAGTCATATCGCAACAGAGACAGTGCTTATTTAGGTCAGCACTTGTCCAGTTGAACTTAGCCTGACATGGCTGAGGTCGCAGGTCAAAGGGAGATGATCAATCACTTTTTGACAGAACAAAGGGGTTCTTGCTTTCGCGCCTTTAATTGCATTGGTTTGGACGACCAAGGATTCTTGGATTCGATTTCGAATCTACGCTTAGAGAAGGAAGTGCTAATTCTTACATTAGTAAAAGCATGGTTGTCTCCTGCATACAGGTTCAATCCCTGCATCCCTCTCCAGCTGAGCCTTCCCAATCTTGTGGGCTTGTAGGTGCTGGGGCCACATGAACACACTAATGCCAGTGATGCTAGAAGCACCCAGTCTATGCTCTGTACAGGGGTTGGCATTAGGAAGGGCATCCGGCCAAAGAAACCATGCCAAAACGGACAGGGAGCCTGGGCAGTTCTTCAGCTGACCAGCTCTAGTCAAACCATTCAAGTCAAACCATTCAAACCAGCATGGAAAATGGACGTTAAATGATGATGATGATGATCATGATGATGATGTGTGTGTGTGTGGTCTCTCCTACTCTTTTACTCTTTTACTTGTTTCAGTCATTTGACTGCGGCCATGCTGGAGCACCACCTTTAGTCGATCAAATCGACCCCGGGACTTATTCTTTGTAAGCCCAGTACTTATTCTGTCGGTCTCTTTTGCCGAACCGCTAAGTGACGGGGACGTAAACACACCAGCATCGGTTGTCAAGCAATGCTGGGGGGACAAACATAGACACACAAACACACACACACACACATATATATATATATATACATATATACGACAGGCTTCTTTCAGTTTCCGTCTACCAAATCCACTCACAAGGCATTGGTCGGCCCGGGGCTATAGCAGAAGACAGTTGCCCAAGATGCCATGCAGTGGGACTGAACCCACAACCATGTGGTTGGTTAGCAAGCTACTTACCACACAGCCATTCCTGCACCTATATCAAATGTCTGTATATCAAATGTTATAATCCGCACAATAAATAACAATAATTTTTTTTTTGTATGTGGCAGATGCTCAGGAACAATAAACACTGAAAATGCTCTGAGACCAACTTCCGTCACTTTCCAGGGAGAAAAACTAGAAATAGTTGATAGTTTCCGTTACCTAGGCGACCAAGTCAGCAGCGGGGGTGGGTGTGCTGAAAGTGTAACTGCTAGAATAAGAATAGCTTGGGCAAAGTTCAGAGAGCTCTTACCTCTGCTGGTGACAAAAGGCCTCTCGCACAGAGTAAAAGGCAGACTGTATGATGCGTGTGTACGAACAGCCATGCTACATGGCAGTGAAACATGGGCTGTGACTGCTGAGGATATGCGTAAGCTCGCAAGAAATGAAGCCAGTATGCTCCAATGGATGTATAATGTCAGTACTCATACTCGGCAGAGTGTAAGTACCTTGAGAGAAAAGCTGGACCTAAGAAGCATCAGTTGTGGTGTGCAAGAGAGACGTTTGCGCTGGTATGGTCATGTGGCGAGAATGGATGAAGATAGTTGTGTGAAAAAGTGCCACACCCTAGCGGTTGAGGGAACCTGCGGAAGAGGCAGACCCAGGAAAACCTGGGACGAGGTGGTGAAGCACGACCTTCGAACTTTAGGTCTCACTGAGGAAATGACTAGAGACCGAGACCTCTGGAAGTGTGCTGTGCGCGAGAAGACTCGGCAGGACAAGTGAGTCCATAACCCGTGGCCTTCTACATGGGATGTAGCCAGCCTACATATGCATACCTTCCCTTCTTCGGACACAAAACTCTACTTGTGAAGACCTGTTGAGGCAAATGAGGATCAGAATCGAAATCGATCAATGGAAATTGCAGATGTGTTACCAGTGCCGGTGGCATGTAAGAGAACCATCCATTTGCGACCGTTGCCAGCGCCGCCCCGACTGGCCTTGTGCCGGTGGCACGTAAAAAGCACCATCCATTCGTGTCCGCTGCCAGCCTCGCCTGGCCCCCGTGCCGGTGGCACATAAAAAGCACCATCCATTCGTGGCCGTTTGCCAGCTCTGTCTGGCACCTGTGCTGGTGGCACGTAAAAAGCACCCACTACACTCACGGAGTGGTTGGCGTTAGGAAGGGCATCCAGCCGTAGAAACACTGCCAGATCTGACTGGGCCTGATGAAGCCTTCTGGCTTCACAGGCCCCAGTTGAACCGTCCAACCCATGCTAGCATGGAAAACGGACGCTAAACGATGATGATGATGATGATGATGATGAATTCTTTATTGAGTAAAACGAAGTCAAATCAATGTTACGTACGTTTCAATAGTCAAACGTCATTTATTTCTCATTACATACAAAGTTGTGCATTTTTATGTTATAAATTTAAAGTTCAATCACTTCTTCAGACATAGTAGTTTGTAAAGGACAGGCTTATATATATACATACATACATATATATATATATATGTAAATATATAGTGAGGAGGTTGAAAATAAATAATTGTATGTTCACATCCTTATGTGTGTATGTATATGCATGTGTGTGTGTGTATATATGTATATATATAAAAATAAATGAATGTGTGCAGGTATATGTTGTGTGTGAGTGTATGTACATATATATATATTGTTATATTTCGGAATGGTCATTTTGCCAGTTTAGCCAATAAAAACACACGCACTATATATTTGGTGTTATTTTGCTTCAGTGTTATTTATTTTTTACACTAATCTTCATCTTATTTCGGCCAGAGTTCTTTCGTCACACTCCTGTGGCCTCATCAGTGGTCCTTTGTTGGCTAAACTGGCAAAATGACCATTCCGAAATATAACAATATCTGTTTCACACACGACTTCACATAGAAAATCTTGCACAACAAACATATAAACGTATATACATATATATATATATATATATATATATATATATATAATATATATATATATATATATAATATGTTTGTGTGTGTGTGTGTGTGTGTGTGTGTGTATATATATATATATATAGCGAGAGAGAGAGAGAGATGGAGAGAGGGAGGAAAGGGGTAAATAAATAAATAAATAAATGTGTGTTTGTGTGTGTTGAAATAAATAAATAGATAATACATGCATCTTGAGGAAGTATGTACGTCTGTGTGTGTGCACATATATTTATATTGTATGTATGTATGTATTTGTATATGTATATGGGGTATAGAATAAATTAAAAACTCTGCATTTCTGTGTAAAAATAAATAAATATATATACATGCTTGAGTGGTTTTATAGATGTATGTGTGTGTGTGTATGGTGTTGTGTGTGTAAATGAAAGATATAAATAATGGAATTAATGAGCTGTGTACTAAATAATGTATGCAATAAATATTTAATTAAAATCGTCATTCTTAGCTGAGAGAAAGCAAACAAACACCTAGTGACAACTGTTTAGCGATTCTAGAATAAATCTTTCCAAGTTATTTGAAGTCTTTATAGGGGTTCGTTAGAAATGTTCTTTTTCTTTTTGTAAATATATATCATTTGAAAATAGTAATTAATAAATTAATTGATAAATATGTCATTATTATTGTGTTGAAATAGTAATTAATAAATTAATCGATAAATACTTCTTATTGTGGATTGCATTCTTGGAAGAGAAGCATGTCTTCTGTCTTGGGTAGAACTACCATAAATGGAAATAACAACATTGGCAGTGGATGACCATGACCTCTGGTGGAAACTTCCTTAGTTAATTACAACTACATGCCGCATGGCACATACAAACGCTATGGGGATGTCTTCGGTGCATGTCATGCATCTGCTGTCTGAGCATCGTACAGTGACATTGACTGTTTCTGTAACAGCCGTGCATTGTCGTTCCATGTTGTTGCAGTATGTGGACGTTTGCAATTTAGCATAGATCAAACTGGCTGGCATTCTATGTCGATCAAAATCCATTTCCATCTTCCAGGGGCACAATGACAGCTGATCTAGAACATTCTTGACGATGGGGAGATCATTGGAAACAGAGTTCTCTTTGTTGGCAGATTGGTCCACTGTGGAAGGACACGTGCATGTTCTTTTCCAACCAGCAGCAAAAGAAAAGAGGCTGATTATCAGCAGTACTGCAGTTACACTTTTTGGTGCCATCTGAAAATATATAAAAGAACATGTTGGTCAGTAAAAACTTTGAAACAAATGTGGCTACACTGGATACATCTCCATCTCTTACACTCATACAAAATCAAATATAAAACAGTAAAATATATGTATGTATATATACAAAACATTCACATACACATGCATGTGTGTATGTAGATATGTATATACATGCCAATACAACTTACACACATGTACATATAATTTATGTGTGTGCAGCGTGTGTGTGTGTGTATGTGAGTGTGTGAAAGGCAGATCAGGAGACTCTGTAGAGCAGAGGGGCAGATATGTGATGTGTGTGTGTGTTGTATATATATATATATATATATATAACAAGATATATACACACACAGATATATGTATGTGTGTGTGTGTGTATACTTCACTGTGCTTCACTGCAGGCATGGGTGAGTAGTTAGAAGTTTGCTTCCCAACCACATGGACCTGGGTTCAATCCCACTGCATGGCATCTTGGGCAGGTGACTTCTACTATGGCCTCTGGCCAATCAAAGCCGGAAACCAAAAGAAGCCTGTTGTGTGTATGTGTGTGTGTGTATATAAATATACACACACACACATATATACATGTGTGTGTGTATGTTTATATGCATATAAATATATGTACAAATATGTGTATGTCTCTGTGTCTAACCCCACTACTGCTTGACGACCAGTGTTGGTGTGTTTACATCCCCAGACTTAAAAAGAACAAAGAAAGGGAAGCACTAATGTTGATTCATTCGACTAAAAGTTCCTGAAAGTGGTGCCCCAGCATGGGCACAGTCTAATGATTGAAACAAGGAAAAAGTAAAAATTAAAAGTAATATATTAAAAGTAATAGGCGTAGGAGTGGCTGTGTGGTAAGTAGCTTGCTAACCAACCACATGGTTCCGGGTTCAGTCCCACTGCGTGGCATCTTGGGCAAGTGTCTTCTGCTATAACCCCGGGCCGACCAATGCCTTGTGAGTGGATTTGGTAGACGGAAACTGAAAGAAGCCTGTCGTATTATGTATATATATATATATATATATATATATATATATATATGTGCATGTGTGTGTGTTTGTGTGTGTGTGTTTGTCCCCCTAGCATTGCTTGACAACCGATGCTGGTGTGTTTATGTCCCCGTTACTTAGCGGTTTGGCAAAAAAGAGACCGACAGAATAAGTACTGGGCTTACAAAGAATAAGTCCTGGGGTCGAGTTGCTCGACTAAAGGTGGTGCTCCAGCATGGCCGCAGCCAAATGACTGAAACAAGTAAAAGAGTAAAGAGTAATATATTGAAATATATCTTACCGTTTTTCTCTGTTTAATTGAAGTCTATTTCACTCTTGTTTCAATTTGTGATCTTTGAGATTCGTCTCTGCTTGACGTATAGAAGGGTTTATATGTACACAAGCCTATGTATATATATATATAAAATAGTGTGTATATAAATATATATTACAATTTGAGTTTCTTCACTTTGTATTAGAGATTTGTCTCTGCTTGATGTATAGAAGGGTTTATATGTTTCTTCACTTTGTATCTGTGTCTAAAACTTCAAAGATTTGATGGTATTTGTTATTCCTTTCTCTGAGATTCTCTTCACTGAAATGCTTGCTAAACAACTCTGGGCCTCTCTATATATACACACTGATTTATATGCACAAACATCCCGGTGGCTTCGAGCGAGGCAGGGTTTTCCTCTATCGCCCAACCCTCCTTCATATCTTTCACATCACGCAACAGGATTTCTTGTGAATTATTGATGCCAATTAATTTTTCATTCACCGTTTTGTGTTTTTTCTGTTCATTTATTTTTAACCCCAGGTCTTTCTGGGATGTCATTTTTAGACTTATCAGAAATCCAAATCCCTCCATGACCCACCCATCTACCATCCTCAAGACGACAGGATGAGACTCTGGGGTGTCTTGAAGTTCTCTGCCAACCTGTTTCCGACATACACTGCACCACTATCACCACCGCTACAGCCACCACCATGCTGTTACCACCTTTCATTATCAGAACCCCCCACTGTCACCATAATCACCTCTAATGTCCCCTGCCCCACCACCATCATCAGCATTATCATCAACACCACCACCACCACCACTACTACCACCACCACCACCACCACTACCACCACCACTGCAACCACCACCACCACCACCACCACCACTACCACCACCACTGCAACCACCACCACCACCACCACCACCACTACCACCACCACTACCACCGCCACCGCCACCACCACCGCCGCCGCCACCGCTCACCACCACCTCCGCCGCCACCGCCACCACCACCACCACCACCACTGCCACCTATGTTTAATGATCTTGTCATTGGAATATTCTTATTTTCCTTTATCTAATTTCTAAAAGCTTGAGAAGTGTTTAGGAATTTTCTTTTGCGTTGGGGGTGGGGTGGGGGGCAGAAAACAAAACCCACATCCGTGCTGCGACTTCCGGACGAAGATTCTTTCGGGGGCTTTTCACAGATTTGCCAGATCCTCTTTGCAGTCCACAAAACAACAGAGAAGCAAAGATTTGCGATAAAAATAGAATTACTGACTAAATTGTTTGTCGTTAAACTCACATCGTTATCACTGCGGGTTATCTACAAATTAACATCATCATTCATCATCGTCATCGTTATCATCACCGTCGTTGTTGGGTTTGCCTTCGTTACAAAGACTTTAACGGATATGGGAGCAAATGAGTAAGAATTAATATAAATAGATGCATTTCTCTCTCTCTCTCTCTATTATATATTTCTCTCTCTCTTTCTCTCCCACTTTCTCTCTCTATTATATATATATCTCTCTTTTTCTCCCTTTCTCTTTCTCTATTATATATATATATATATATATATTATATTATACATATACATATCTCTCTCTCCGTCTCTCTATCATATATATCTTTCTCATTCTCTCTCTATATATATATATGTATATGTATATATATATATATATATATATATATATATATATATATACACATATATATATATACATATATATACATATATATATATATATATACACACATATATACATACATATATATATATACACACACATATATATATATACATATATACACACAAATATATATATACATATATATATACACACACATATATATATACATATATATATATACACACACACATATATATCATACATATATATATATATATATATATATATTATATATAATATATAACATATATATATATACATATATATATATATACACACACATATATATATTCCTACATATATATATATATATATACACACACATATATACACAGACATGAAAGAAGTAAATAGACACCCGTTATAATCATTAAAATTTATTTAAATCTGAGATTAAGCATTCAAATTATTTTATTAATTGTTATAATGTGAACCTTTAACATTTAGTAGACATGCTCTTTGCCCTTTTCAATGCAAGGACCCTCCCTATTAGGCATGTTACTGGTCAGATGGTGAATATTCTCTTGCGGAATTTCTTGCTCAGTTTCATGCCATAATATCAAAAGATCTGGCTTTGAAGATGCTTTCTTGTTCTGTTTATGAAATGTCCTGTCCATTATGCCCCAGAGGTGTTCTATAGGGTTCATATCTGGTGACTGGCTTAGCTATGGAAGCTTTCTAAATAATACCATTCTTTTCCAACAAATCCTGGGTCATTTTAACCGTGTGACAAGGAATCCCATCTTCCATAAATAGAGAGCCTTCTTTAATCATTTCACCACTGGAGAAGTTTGGAAGGAGTCTTTTCTGCAATATGAACACATATTTATTTGAGTTTATCTTTCCCTCACACTCCACCAGCTCTGATCAACCATTGCTCCAAATTGTTCCCCTGACAATCACAAAATAGCTGCCGTGTGTCATTGTTGGCTGCAATCTTTTCACGCCAAATTCCTGATTACAGGGTCTCCAGACACACACTTGACCAGTGTCAAGAAATACAGCAAATCATGGACTCATCAGAGAACATGACAGTGTCCCAAAATGCTAATGGCCTCTCCACCATCTCACTGGCCCAATCTTTTCTCTGTTTCATATTGGCTGGTCAAAGATGTGGTTTCCTTCTTGCTGCTCTGCCATAGTAACCAAGTTTGTGAAGATACCTGACAGCTGTTCTGAGACTGACATCAACTTGCTCTGCTATGTCAGAGGTCTTGCAACGAGGATTATCCTCCACACTTCTCTTAACAAAGAGAAGGGTCTTGTCAGAGGGCTGTGGTTGATCTGGACAAGGTGATGTGGACTCCTTCCCCTCTCAGGTGAATTTCACAATCACTCTATTAACTGTAGAAAGTGGGATCCCAAGGTTTCCTGCGATTTTACACTGACTATATCCACATTCAGATTGAACCACAATACGGCCTCTTTGAAATTCAGACGGTTCCAAGGCTTCTTTTGGGCATGGCATGATTAAGCAGTCACATATAGAACCTGAAACATAAAAATGTCAATTAATAAACCTTTACAAGATAGAATAAACATAAAACGATGTTTTATGGGGTGTCTATTTACTTCTAACATGTATATGTGTATATATATATGTATATAAAATAAAATACAAAATGGGACAAGAACGCAAAACATCCGGACTGCTAGGTTCTGTACCAACTTGGATTATGAAGTAAAGTTCGTCTACACTTACAATTGTTTCCGTTCCTCATACTTCTTCATCTTATATATATACTAGCTTAAGGTGACCTGCTCTACCTGCGGGTAAGAGTGTGGTATATATATAAATGTATGCAAATTATATATATATATATATATAAATACAGATATATACACTTTGTATATATACATTATATATACATATTTATATATAGAACACACACACATATATAAATTAACCCAATAAATATCTGATTCATAATATTTGTTCTCATGATTGTGTGGTGGTGGTGGTGATGATAATTCTCTCTATGAATGCAAACAGATGTAGAGAGAGAGAGTGTGAAAGCGCTGTCGAAGGCGGTGGGGGATAGGACGCTGTGAAACGACGTTATAGAGAGAAAGTGAAGGTAAGGGAGGTAGACGCTGTGAAACGACGTCATAGATAGAATGTGAAAGGAAGGGAGGAAAGAGAGTGAGTGATGGAGGAAGACAGATACATAAAAGAATGAGAGTAGACTTGTCAAAGTGCGTTTTTGACCCTAGCAACGACACCTTTTAAGATGGGGATTTCTAACCTAGCCCACTCGCATCCTCACCTCATTTTACATGTGCCTGTAAATTTTGGAGTCAATCCGACAGGATCTAGTGGCCTTTAACCCATTATCAATGCCAAAACCAGACAAACAAACAAACAAACAAACAAACTTTTCGCATTTCAGAATTATGATATATATATATATACTCTTTGCTCTTTTACTTGTTTCAGTCATTTGACTATGGCCATGCTGGAGCACCGCCTTTTAGTTGAACAAATCGACCCTAGGACATGTTCTTTGTAAACCCAGTACTTATTTTATCGATCTCTTTTGCCAAACTGCTGAATTACAGGTATGTAAACACATCAGCATCAGTTGTCAAGCGATGGTGGGGGGGGGACAAACACAGACACACAAACATGCACACACACACATACTTGCACACTTATATATATGTATGTATGTATATATACAATGGGCTTCTTTCAGTTTCTGTCTAATAAATCCTCTCACAAGGCTTTAGTTAGCCTGAGGCTATTGTAGAAGACACTTGCCTAGAGTGCCACACAGTGGGACTGAACCCGGAACCATGTGGTTGGTAAGCAAGTTACTTACTACAAGCCACTCCTGCATCTACCAATATATATATATGTACATGTATATCAATGTATGTGTATATATATAGGTATATATATATTTATATGTGTGTGTGTGTGTTTGTGTGTGTATGTGTACATATATTGATATATGTATATAAGCGTAGGAGTGGCTGTGTGGTAAGTAGCCTGCTTACCAACCACATGGTTTTAGGTTCAGTCCCACTGCATGGCACCTTGGGCAAATGTCTTCTACTATAGCCTCGGGTCGACCAAAGTCTTGTGAGTGGATTTGGTAGACGGGAACTGAAAGAAGCCTGTCGCTTATATGCGTGTGTATATATATATATATGTATGTATGTATGTGTGCGTATATGGTTGTGTGTCTGTATTTGTCCCCCAATATCGATTGACAACCGATGCTGGTATGTTTATGCCCCATAACTTAGCGGTTCGGCAAAAGAGACCGAAAAACGAAAAACTCTTCATGAAATAAAAATTATATATTTTTTTTTTACTTGTTTCAGTCATTTGACTGCGGCCATGCTGGAGCACTGCTGTTAATCGAGCAACTCGACCCGGGACTTATTCTTTGTAAGCCCAGTACTTATTCTATCGGTCTCTTTTTGCCGAACCGCTAGGTAACGCGGACATAAACACACCAGCATCGGTTGTCAAGCAATGCTAGGGGGACAAACACAGACACACAAACACACACACATACACACACACGCATATATATATATATACATATATACGACGGGCTTCTTTCAGTTTCCGTCTACCAAATCCACTCACAAGGCTTTGGTTGGCCCGAGGCTATAGTAGAAGACACTTGCCCAAGGTGCCACGCAGTGGGACTGAACCTGGAACCATGTGGTTGGTAAACAAGCTACTTACCACACAGCCACTCCTGCGCCAACAACAATATACATATGACCAAAATATATATATGACCAACAAAAATATACAAAGACCTTTCGTAGCCCAGATGGGAGCAAATAAATGAAAGATAAGAAGAACGTCAGATATTCTGAACCAAATGAGAAAAAACATGAAGATTAGTTGGAAAACGAACAGGGTATATTGGGATGATGCTCAGGGAAATTGGAAGAAGTCTTTGACATATGCATATACACACATATATACATACATGTGTGTCAATATATATGTGTGTAAACATATATACACACACACACATATACACATATATACATACATACATACATACATATATATATATATATATATATATATATATATATATATATATATATTACTCTTTACTCTTTTACTTGTTTCAGTCATTTGACTGTGGCCATGCTGGAGCACCGCCTTTTAGTCGAGCAAATCGACCCCGGGACTTATTCTTTTTGTAAGCCCAGTACTTATTCTATCAGTATCTTTTGCCGAACCGCTAAGTCACGGGGACGTAAACACACCAGCATTGGTTGTCAAGCAATGCTAGGGGGACAACACAGATGCACGAACACAAACATACACATATATATATATATATATATATATACACATATATACAACAGGTTTCCTTCAGTTTCCATCTACCAAATCCACTCACAAGGCATTGGTCGACCCGGGGCTATATATATATATATATATTTCTAAATTGAATTTTTCCCTGTAAGTTTGGAATAATATTCCCCCATATTATATATATATATATATATATATATATATATAGTAGTTAGTTAATCCAAACATGAAAGCACAAAAAAACACAACAACGTGAGGACGTGGAACAAAAATAGTATTATTGGATGCTCAGGAAAGAAGGAAAGACGTTTAACGTTTCGAGTGGAGCTCTTTGTTGGAAACATAGGAGAAGGAAAGATCCAGAGAAGGGAAGACAGAGGGGAAAAAAAATCGCCAACAGTACACACGCAGTCACATTTTGAATGTGTACATATATATGTATATATACATATATAAATTACGTTACGTAACGTAATGTTTTAAATATACCGTAAATGGTCTTTTTACATACTGAACACTACTTGGTAAAATTAATTAATAATTAATTAATTTTACCCTTTTATTATTGATTATATATATATATACATATATATGTACACACACACACACACACAAACCTAGGTGTACATACACACACACACACATATATACAATAATATAAATATATCCACACGTAAACCCTAATCCTGGAGATTTCCATATTACAGCCAGAAATTTATTTTGCAGAAGTTTTAATTGCTCTGCCATATCGATGTTATCTCTAACATGAAGTTGTGTGGTTTTTGGGCTTCAGTGTTTTGTGTATGGATCCATATATACAAAATAGACATTCTTCTCTATGTATTTGTACATGTGTGCAAGTGTATGTGTGTATATACATACATACACACATACATACATACATGCATACACACACACATACATACACACACATACACACATACACACACACATACGTATATATGCTATATTAAAGATTCAAAGGAAACGGGTACTTGAAGGATAGGCTCCAGGATGAGTTGAAATGACTCATGAACACTACCTTTAGTCTTTAGTCAAACAAGTACCAAGGCTACCGAAGTACATCCAGCGAAATGTTCAGGTTATCTATACAGAGAATTTGAATCTTGTGAGTCTTTTAATAGCCAACAGAGTAATCTAAAAGTGTATTGGTTATATGCTATTTGGTATACTCCAGAATATCTGATGGGTCGGGATTTCAGTGGGGTGTGTCATGAAGAAATAAAATAACAACCAATGGACATACATCACTTCATTTGTTATTAGTGTGTGTGTGTGTGTGTACTGGCATAGATGTGGTAACATTTGAAATTTTGTCTAGGTATATGCAGCTGATGAGGACAAATCAAATCTACATTGTCAAACGTATTTGAAGAGTCTGAAACCGGTCCTGCATTATCTGTTTCTAGGTTTTTCATTTTTCAGATGTTCTTCCTAGAGGTAAGACAAATTTTTTTCACGTTTGTTGCACAGACACGTCTTTGCTAGTATATACACAGTGAAGCTATACAACAGCGTCGTATTTTCCAGTAAATATCGGTACTTCGTTGTACCATTATTTACTTTTATATATATATATATATATATATATATATATATATGAACATTTAAATAATGAGGGAGATAAATTGAATATTAACTTAATTAATATCAATTTAAAACCAGTAGCCTAGCATACAAAAATCTGAAAAATCAGAGAAAATTCTAATACATGTGTATATTTAAAGGGCTAAAAAACCACTATGTGGTCAGCCATATGCTAGAAGTAGATCACCTGCGATCAAACTACAAAGAAAAGAATGTTCTCTAGAGGAAAATTCAGCAGCACCAGAACAATATGCGGGCAAGACAGATGAAAATTATATAAAAAACAAGAATTAATCGCAGGAAACTTTGTAGTTTGATCACAGGTGATCTACTTCTAGCATATGGCTGACCACATAATGGTTTTTTAGCACTTTAACTATATATATATATATTCTAAGGTACATTAGTAGCAACATGGATTTTTTCCTATTTTCTTGCTCTATTAGAGTATTTGAGTAAAATTATATTAATGAGTCCAACTGATTAAAATTCCATCTGAGTCTTTTAATAGCCAACATTAAATTGGAAATGGTCGTACTGCATCACTTCTTGATATCCTGTTGCTCATTTTGATTATATATATATGAGAGTAAGCACATAAATGTGAAGCAAGGTGGTAAAATAGTACTCAAATACCAGAGGTAGAGTAATATGCTTTATTAATAAAGCTGCAAAGACATCACAAAAAAAACTCTTACTCACATTTTCATGTTTCTGTTCATCGGGAAACTCTGAGTAGCAGTTTTTGTGATGTCTATTAATGAAGTGTGTATATACAACATTCCTAAATACAACAACATCTGTTTTAACACATGATTTCACATCAAAAATCTTGCAAAACAAGATGTTGAAACATATATTGTTGTATTTCAGAATGCTCATTTTGCCAATTTAGCCAATAAAAACACACGCACTATATATTTGGTGTTACTTTGCTTCAGTGTTATTTATTTTTTACATTAATCTTAATCTTATTTCAGCCAGAGTTCTTTCGTCACACTCCTGTGGCCTCATCAGTGGTCCTTTACTTTCTTCTTTCTTATTTCTGATGCGGTCACAGGAGTGTGACAAAAGAACTCTGGCCGAAATAAGATTAAGATTAATGTACAAATATGTGTCTAAGTTTTTGTTGTATTTAGGAATGGTCATTTTGCCAATTTAGCCAATAAAAACACACGCACTACATATTTGGTGTTACTTTGCTTCAGTGTTATTTATTTTTTACATTAATCTTAATCTTATTTCGGCCAGAGTTCTTTCGTCACACTCCTGTGACCGCATCAGTGGTCCTTTGCTTCCTTCTTTCTTATTTGTGTGTCTCTCCTTACCATTTTGTATTTTGTATTTCAATTGTATGTGTCTTCATTTGCGCATGCGTATATATATCTATGTGTGTCTATGTTTAGTTAGTGTGGGTGGGGGGAAGTGCCTGTAATATTTGTATCTCCTGTTTATATACATTCGTGTAATTTGTCTTTGTTTTTTATTTTGTTTGTGCTTACACCTAATTATTATTATTATTATGTATGTATGTATAATAATAAATAATAAAAAAAAACAAAAAAAGAAGTCGTCAGAATTTTGGAAAAAAATTGTTTTCTTTTTTCATTATTATTAGTGTTTTCGTTTGTTTCTAGAACTTGTCAAATTGAATTTTCTGAATGTACAAACAACTTGTTCATTTGTATAAAACTGAGGGTATTTAGGGGAAACTTTGAAATTGTGTCTATATATACATCTAAATATTTGTCCTTAAACCAATACAGTGGTAAATGACTAAATAAATAAATGAATGGTGAATAGGGAGGGGGATCCCCTTCTCTCTCTCCCCCTCTCTATCTATCCATCTATCTACCTACCTATATTTCTATCTATCTCCATTGTCATAGAGCCTCGACCAAAAAAAAAACAAAACGATGTTCTCTTCTACCCCCCCCCGGCAAAAAATGTTTTATATACATGAACAATAGGAGTGGCTGTGTGGTAAGTAGCTTGCTTACCAACCACATGGTTCCGGGTTCAGTCCCACTGTGTGGCACCTTGGGCAAGTGTCTTCTGCTATAGCCTCGGGCCGACCAAAGCCTTGTGAGTGGATTTGGTAGACGGAAACTGAAAGAAGCCTGTCATATATATGTATATATATCATCATCATCATCATCATCATCGTTTAACGTCCGTTCTCCATGCTAGCCTGGGTTGGACGGTTCGACCGGGGATCTGGGAAGCCAGAAGGCTGCACCAGACTCCAGTCTTATCTGGCAATGTTTCTACAGCTGGATGCCCTTCCTAACACCAACCACTCTGTGAGTGTAGTGGGTGCTTTTTACGTGCCACCTGCACAGGTGCCAGGCGAGGCTGGCAACGGCCACAGTCGGATTGGTGTATTTTACATACCACCAGACCAGGGGTCCTGGCTGGTTCAATTCGATTTCGATTTCGCTTGCCCCAACATGTCTTCGCAAGCAAAGGGGGTTGGCATGGGTGCCTGTCGTCGGATGAGGTTCTATATCGACTTCGCTTGCCTCAACAGGTATGCATAAGTGGGCTGGGCTCACTTGTTCTGCCTGGTCTTCTCACGTACAGCATATTTCCAAAGGTCTCGGTCGCTGGTCATTTCCTCAGTGAGGCCTAAAGTTCGAAGGTCGTGCTTCACCACCTCATCCCAGGTTTTCCTGGGTCTACTTCTTCCACGGGTTCCCTCAACTGCTAGGGATTGGCACTTTCTCACACACCTATCTTAATCCATTCTTGCCACATGACCATACCAGCGCAATCGTCTCTCTTGCACACCACAACTGATGCTTCTTAGGTACAACATTTCTCTCAAGGTACTAACGTTCTGTCGAGTATGTACACTGACATTACACATCCAACGGAGCATACTGGCTTCATTTCTCACGAGCTTACGCATGTCCTCAGCAGTCACGGCCCATGTTTCACTGCCATGTAGCATGGCTGTTCATACACATGCATCATACAGTCTGCCTTTTACTCTGAGCGAGAGGCCTTTAGTCACCCGCAGAGGTAAGAGCTCCCTAAACTTTGCCCAGGCTATTCTTATTCTAGCAGTTACACTTTCAGCGCACCCACTGACTTGGTCACCTAGATAACAGAAGCTATCAACTACTTCTAGTTTTTTCCCCTGGAAAGTGACGGAAGTTGTTTTCTGCAGATTTTCGGAGGTTAATGCTCCCGAGCATCTGCCACATACAAAAACTATCTTCCCAGCTTACACTGGGTACATCTTATAGAGTTTCTACCTACACCTTTTCTACAGATTGAGCAGGGCCATCTTCCTGAAGACATTTGCGGATTGTCTACCTTCCTACTTATTAGTACTTTGGTTTTAGCTAGGTTGACTCTAAGGCCCCTCGATTCTAAACCCTCCTTCCACACCTGGAACATCTCCTCCAGTTCTGATAGTGACTCAGCAATTAGAGCAAGGTCGTCAGCATAGAGGAGCTTCCAGGGGCAACCTGTCTTGAATTCCTCTGTAATTGCCTGGAGGACTATGATAAATAGGAGGGGGCTGAGTACTGAACCCTGGTGGACCCCAACCTCTACTTTGAATTCTTCTGTGTACATGTTGCCAACCCTAACCTTACTTACGGCATCTCTGTACATGGCTTGCACAGCCCTCACCAGCCATTCATCTATCCCTAGTTTCCTCATTGACCACCAGATAAGGGATCGGGGGACCCTATCAAAGCTTTCTCCATGTCAACGAAAGCCAGGTACAGGGGCTTATCTTTGACTAGGTATTTCTCCTGCAGCTGCCTTACCAGGAATATAGCATCAGTGGTACTTTTCCCTGGCACGAACCCAAACTGCATCTCATCTAAACTAACTCTCTCTCTAATTAGTTGGGCTATGACCCTCGTCCCCCTAGCATTGCTTGACAACCGATGCTGGTGTGTTTACGTCCCCGTCACTTAGCGGTTCAGCAAAAGAGATCGATAGAATAAGTACTGGGCTTACAAAAGAATAAGTCCCGGGGTCAATTTGTTCGACTAAAGGCGGTGCTCCAGCATGGCTGCAGTCAAATGACTGAAACAAGTAAAAGAGTAAAGAGTAAGAGTAATCTGTTTGTACATTCACAAAATTTTATTAAACAAGTTTGTGAAACTAATGAAAGCGCTAGTAATAACGAAGAAATAAAAAGACTTTTTGCCAAAATTCTGACAACCTTTTTTCTCAATATTCAATTTCTGTACACTACAGCTAACATTCTACACACACACACACACAAAGGTTACTATATCCGGCCTTTGATGCTCTAACACCTTGTCTGTCTAGAAGTCAAAGTTTTAGAGGATTTGTTATTATTATTATTATTTTTATTATTATTATTATTTTTATTATTATTATTATTATTATCATCATTATTATTATCATTATCATTATTATTATTATTATTATCAAAGGTCAACTTTCGGGGTCGATATTTTAAGTACCATTCACACGAAATGTCTCATTTTTAATTACTTGTTATTTTAGTCATTTTGGTACACAAAATTCATGCCCGCAGACCTTATGAAAATGATAACAACCAAACTAGTTGAGTGATTTTCTTATATGAGTACAAACTGGGTCAGTCTACCGCAGTCTACCGCAGGAATATCAAGCGGGCCTTTGGTAATGGTTTTGTTGACATCAGAACTGTTCAGAGATAGTTCCAAAGCTCTTGTTCGGGAGATGATAGCCTTGAAAATGAACCAAGGGGTAGGCCAAAATCAGTTATTTGGTATGATGGATTGAATGTTTTGGTGGCGAGCTGGCAGAAACATTAGCATGCTGGGCGAAATGCTTAGCAGTATTTCGTCTGCCGTTATGTTCTGAGTTCAAATTCCGAGGTCAACTTTACCATTCATCCTTTCGGGGTCGATAAATAAAGTACCAGTTACACACTGGAGTCGATATAATCGACTTAATCAGTTTGTCTGTCCTTGTTTGTCTTCTCTGTGTTTAGCCCCTTGTGGGTAGTAAAGAAATAGGATTGAATGCTTTGGTTGAACAAAATCCCAGAACAAAGTTTCGAAAACCTTCATCAGAACTCCAAACATCTCGCACAACTGTTTTTGGACACCTGTAAAAAATTGGAAAAGTCAAGAAAACAGATAGGTTTGTTCCACACGAACTGAATGAAATTAAAAAACAGACGCCTCGTAGTGTGTTCCTTATTGCTTCCTCAACTGGAAAAAGACCATTTCTGCATCAAAAAATTATTACTTGTGATGAGAAATGGATATTCTTTGATGACAGCAGGAGAACAGGACAGTGATTAGAAACAGGAGAGTCACCTAAACACTGCCCCAACCCACCATTGCACCCTAAAAAGTTAGTGGTCACTGTATGGTGGTCTGCAAAGTGAATTATTCATTTTTGCAACAAGAAAAAATGGTAACGGCAACATCATATTGCCAGGAAATTGATTGTATGCAAGAGAATTTGAAAAAGAAGCAGCCCCGACTAATGAATAGAGATGGTCCCATTTTGCTCCACAACAATGCACGTACTCACACTCCTCAAACTATGGTCCAAAAGTTGCAAAGCCTGAATTATGAGATTCTGCAACACCCCCCCCCCCTATTCCCCTGATATCTCTCCTACTGATTATCACTCATATATCATCATCATCGTTTAACAACTGCTTTCCATGCTAGCATGGGTTGGATGGTTTTGACTGAGGGCTGGCAATCAGATGGCTGCACCAGACTCCAGTCTTGATCCGGCAGAGTTTCTACAGCTGGATGCCCTTCCTAATGCCAACCACTCTGAGAGTGTAGTGGATGCTTTTTACGTGCCACCTGCACGGGGGCCAGTCACTATATATATATATATATATATATACACATACATACATACACGCACACAGGGTCCACCCCGCAAAAACTGACATCATTTCAAAGTCAAATGACATAGGCAATTCTTGCTCAAATGATTTAAAATTATAACGAAATGTGTAAAAACCAAGTTTGGATCAGGCATGTCAGTGGTAACGACAATGTACTGTTGAAATGGCCACCACGTTCACCTGACTTGAGACCTTGTGATTTTTTTCTATGGGGCCACGCGAAAGGATCGGTCTATACCTCTGCTCTTCCTGCAAGCCTAGAGGAACTCTAGAATCACTGGAGAATGTTACGCAAAACAGGCTACAGCATGTTAGGCAGGAGCTGGACAACTGACTTGACATGTGTCATGTCACAGGTGGTGCACAAATTGGACACTGAGCATTTGTCTTATGAGGAAAGGCTGAAGACGCTCGACCTTTATTCTCTAGAAAAACGCTGACGTCGTGGTGATCTCATTCTTGCTCACAACATCATAAGCAGAAAGTGTAACCTCTCGAAAGAGCTGTTCTTCACTCCTGCTCCAGAGCGTCGGCTGTGGGGTCACTCCGAAAAGCTATCTGCGACGATTTCATCTCAGTCGAAGGAGAGGGGCTTTCTCCATCCGGGTTGCGGATCTGTGGAATAAGCTGCCGGACGAGATAGTGAAGATGCCGACGACCGCTCGGCTCAAAGTCTCCCTTGACCACAAATGGCCTGAACTCTTTGCATGAACACCACCCTGTACATAACTCCATGTCCCCCTACATGGCCTTGCTTTTTGCTTTTTGAGCCAAAAAATTAACTTAACTAAGCTTTGTGGAATCGGTTACAAAATCTATAAAATCTCTTTGAATCCCTTGTTTGAATTTTAATTAATTTTATCATCCAACATGAAACCTTTTTAATTCTGTTTGCCTTGGACACGTATTTACTCAGATATTCACATTTCAAATGATGTCAATTTTGTTTTTGAGGGGGCGTTACCCTCTATATTATTATTATTATTATTATTATTGAAGACGTTGCACAGTATGCAATATAGTGATGTTGTAGATTGCTGATTTTGTATCGGCTGGAGGCTTGGACTGTTGGTCAAGTCACAAGGTGATAGGCTCAACTAAAACAACACCCTCATGGTTGTGCCCCAGTATGACCACACTTCAATGACCAAAACAGGTAAAAACATAAAAGATACATAAATAAACCAGGCATGATTGTGTGGTAAGAAGTTTGCTTCCAAACTGCAGGGTTCTGGGTTCAATCCCACTCCATGGCACCTTGGGCAAGTGTTTTCCCCTAGAGTCTCGGGCCTTGTCAGTAGATTCAACAGATGGAAACTAAAAGAAGCCCACCACACATACACATATATCTGCATTCCCCACGATTGCTTGATAACTGGTGTTGGTGTGTTTATATTCCCCGTAACTTAGCAGTTTGGTAAAAGAGACTGATATAATAAGTACAAGCCTAAAAAGAAAAGAAAGGAGCAGAGTCAATTTCAATAAAAGCCCTTCAAGACAGCACTCCAGAATGGCCGCAGTCCAATGACCAAAAGATAAAAAAACCATGTGTTTATTTTAAAATTTTATTTATCATTTTTTTCTAACAATTTTTCACTTTTTCAAATTGAATTTCTTTGACCAAATATTTTTTATTAAAATGTCTCGAGTCTTTTAATCTCCTTCTTCTTCTTGTGTATATATATATATGTCATGTATGTATATATTAGTGTTTTGCTTGTGTATATATGTCGATAACATCCATTCAATACCAGAGAAAAATAGAGATATACAATTTTTTTTAATTATCATCATCATCATCATCATCATTATTATCATTATTATTATTATTATTATTATAATTTTAGTTTCTGTAAATTTTTTTTATTTCATGTACATATTTTTTTAAAAATTTTATTTTTTTTTAAAGTATATTTATTTATTTTTTCCCATTTAATATAACTGAAAAATTTATCATCATCATCATCATAATTATTAATTAACATTATCAGAAATCATTATTTATTTATCATCATCATCATCATCACCATTATCATCATCATCATCATCATCATTATTAACATCATTAACATTATCATCAAGACCATCTTGTAACAAACATATATTATCATCGTTAACAATAATCGTTAATCAACATTAATTATTAACGTTAACAACACTGCACTCACACACATACACATTCCACACACGCATATTTTAATATATTTCTAAAATCCAATTATATATACATATATACACACACACACACGTGCATGCATATGTGTGTATGTGTTTGTATGTACAAGTGATGTATGAAACAGCTGAATATATATACATATACACACACACACACATATATATATATACCATACACATATACAGACACACATGTAATTATACACAAATGTACATACGTATAAATATATATGAGTATACATAACATATATGTATGTGTGTGTGTGTATATATATATATATATATATATATATTATATATATATATAGTATACTCTAAATTATTTTGATTTATCAAAATAATTAAGTAATTAGAGGCTACTTCTGTGGAAATCTGACTCACATTTTAAGGAATCAAAATGCGTAATATCAGCCACAAGGAGATCCACAACACACACATACATCCACATGTATGTATGTATATGTGTATATATATATATGTGTGTGTGTGTATGTATATATATATATAAATATTATATGCATGTGTATATGAAAATAGGGCAATAATAATTTGAAAAATAACAATAACAGTAATATCGTCTAACATAGGCCCAAGGCCAGAAATTTGAGGGGAGGGGAAATGTGGAGGAGAGGCAAGATATTCAACCGACCTCTAAGCATTATATACACACACATATATATATATATATACACACACACATATATATATATACATATCATGACCCCTGGATTAAAGAATAGCAAACTTGACCTGATGGGATTTCAACTCTGAACATGAAGTCTTTGGTGCAAGGCATTTCCCCCCACCTCACTACAGACCCTGCCAACCACTGCCCTAATAATATCGTCATTTTGAATAACAACAACAACAACAACGGAACGTAAAGATGAACGAAATTCCGCAAAGCATTTTGCCTGGCATGCTAACGATTCTGCCAGCTCGTCACCTTAATAATAATAATAATAATCCTTTCTACAAAGGCACAAGGCCTAAAATTTGGTGCGGAGGGGACTTGTCGATTACATTGACCCCAGTATGTGACTGGTACTTATTTTATCGACCCTGAAAGGATGAAAGGCAAAGTTGACCTCAGCGGAATTTGAACTCAGAACACAGCGACGGGTGAAATACTTAATAATAATGATCCAAATTTTGGCACAAGGCCAGCAATTTCGGGGCAGGAGCCAGGTTGATTATACTGACCCCAGAGTTAGTCTGGTTCTTAATTTTATCAAGCCCAAAAGGATGAAAGGCAGAGTCAACCTTGGCTTGGATTTGAACTCAGAACATTCGAATGGATGAAATACTACCAGGCATTTCACTCAGCTTGCGGTCATAGGCACAAATCCACACATTTTGAGGGGAGGGGCAGAAAGCGTGAATTCCACCAACTCCCACCCTACATCACCATTTGACTGGCCCCATGGAAGGTTGAAAGATAAATTTAGCTCAAGTGGGATTTGAAACTGTAACAAAAAAAGAAAAAAAAAGAAAACAATAGCCAAAAGATTTTGAGTCTCCCTGTCACACAATTTTTGTCAGCTTTTCCCTGCCCCAATTTCATAGGGGTCCAGGAATACTTTGTTGCTAACTTTATTGAAAGGCTGACACACATTAAGGGGGTGGGTATTTGATGATGGCCCCACAACAGGACCACATCCTTGACACAACTTTTGGGAACCTTAAAATAGCCATTATTTCTGTAATAATAATTTTAAAAATTTCAGCACAAGATGAGCAATTTTAGGGAACACGGGATAAGACAGTTACATCAACCACCCACCCACTACATGCTCAGTTGACATTTTATTTTATCAATCCTGAGAGGACAAGGGGCAAGGTCAACCTTGAGACAATTCCAGCTTGGAACATAAAAGCACAAAGAACGGCAGCCTGGCGTGCTAACGACTCGGCCAACTCGCCACTTTTAGAAGAATAATTCTTCCTACTATGGGCACAAGGCCTGGAAATCGGGGGGGGGGTCAGTCAATAACATCAACCCCAGTACTCATCACATAATTATTTTATCAATCCCAGAGGAATTTGAACTCAGAATGTACAAGAGACGGAGGAAGCACCACTCGCATTTGGCTTGGCGTGTTGACTCTTGCTTGCTCACTCATATTATAAATAATAATAATAATCCTTTCTACTATAAACACAAGACCTGAAATTTGGGGGGAGGGAACTAGTTGATTATGTCAACCCCAAAAGGATGAAGAGCAAAGTCGACCTCAGTAGAATTTGAACTCAGAACGTGAAGATGAATGAAAAATGGCCCTAAATAGTTTGCCCAGCAAGCTAACTGCCTTAACAACAATAATAATAATAATAATCCTCTCTCCTATAGGCAAAAGGCCTGAAATTACATCGACCCCAGCACTTGACTGGCACTTAATTTATCGACCCTGAAGGATGAAAGGCAAAGTCAACCTCGATGGAATTTGAACTCAGAACATAAAGATGGACGAAATGGAGTGAAGCATTTCAACCAGTGTTCTAACGATTTTGCCTGCTTGCCGCCATAATAATAATTCCTTCTACTATAGGCACAAGGCCTGAAATTTGGTGGGGAAGTCCAGTGAGGAGGGAGCTGTTGGTCACATTGACCCCAGTATGTAACTGGTACTTATTTCATTGAATGTGAAAGGATGAAAGGCAAAGTGGGCCTCGGCAGAATTTGAACTCAGAATATAAAGAACCAAGGGAAGTGCTACTAAGCTGACCCCTTTCAAAAAGAATTCCTCTCTATTCCAGGCCCCAGGGCCTGGAGTCTTGGAGGGAGAGGGCAAGAGTTGATTGGGTTGCCTCCAGCGCTCAACTGCTATTTATTTTGGTAATAGTAACAACAACAACAATAATTAATAATAATAATAATAATAATGACAGCCCCCGCCCCCTGGTGAGATAGTTGGGTCATTACCATAAAACTGAGGAATCCGTTTCTATGGCAATTCTAGATCAGCTTGAAACATTTCTGGAAAACTTAGGGGGGAGAAAGACAAAGGAGGGGACAGAACAGATGATAGGGAGGGAGGGAGGGTGGCCCCAGCGGCGGAGAAAGGGATGAAATTGGGCCAGAGGTAGGACGGTAGAGTGTGTGTGTGGGGTGGTGAGGGGTCAAGAGACAGGGGTTGGATAGAGAAGGAGAAGGAGAAAGAAAGAAGACAAACGGTAATGTATGAGGGGGTGAGGGGGGAAGGAAAAGCAACGAAGGGAGGAGGTGTGGGTGAGGGGGGGAGGGTTTCTGAATTTTCGAGGGCGGGGTGGGGTGTCGTGCAGCAGTAGTAGTAGTAGTAAAAAATCATAACAAAAATAGAAACTAATAATAATGACAACAACAATGATAATAATGATAATAAATATCAATAATAGTAGTAGTAGCAATAATAATAATAATAATAATAATGAATAACAATAATAATCAACAGCAGTATTGAGAATCCAAAAGGAACAGCAACAGCAAAATAGGATAACACTATTTGGTGGGTGTGTGTTACCAGGGTGTATAATATGTGTATATATATATATATATATATATATATATCTTTACTACCCACAAGGGGCTAAACATGGAGGGGACAAACAAGGACAGACAAAGGGATTAAGTCGATTACATCGACCCCCCCCCCAGTGTGTAACTGGTACTTTATTTATCGACCACGAAAGGATGAAAGGCAAAGTCGACCTCGGCGGAATTTGAACTCAGAACGTAACGGCAGACGAAATACGGCTACACATTTCGCCCGGTGTGCTAACGTTTCTGCCAGCTCACCGCTATATATAGATATATATACACACACACACACACACATATATATATATAGACACATGTAAAGATGTTGAAATATACAAACAAAAGGAAAAACAACAAAATGGACTGTTCTGTCTGTGGGAAAGGCATCAAGACCACCACTTCTCCTGGCTTCTTGTCAAACGTGGCATATACCTGATGATCAGTGTTTGCGAGTGTGTGTAGCATGTATATATATATATATAAAGACACATACTCTCACACATACGTGTATAGAAACATACATACATACATACAAACATATATGTATACACATAAACTCATATATACAAACACACACATATAAATATATAGTAGGGGCTATTATGATTTTATTTCTTTATTGTCCACAAGGGGCTAAACACAGAGAGGACAAACAAGGACAGACAAAGGGATTAAGTCGATTACATCGACCCCAGTGCATAACTGGTACTTAATTTATCGACCCCGAAAGGATGAAAGGCAAAGTCGACCTCGGCGGAATTTGAACTCACAATGTAACGACAGGGCTATTATTATTAATACTGGTTTCGAATTTTGGCACAAGGCCAGCAATGTCGAGGGAGGGGGTGTAACTCTAGTATTCAACTGGTACTTATTTTGCCGACCCTGAAAATATGAAAAGCCAAGTTGACCAGTGTGGAATTTGAACTCAGAATGTAAAGGTCGGTGAAATACCAGTGAGCACTCTGCATGGTATGCTAATGGTTCTACCATCTTGTCTTACTATAATTATTATTATTATTATCATAATTATTAATATTGTAATATTCATAACATATTTTCTATACTGTAATGAAATGCGTGTCACTAATTTGGAATTGAAAAATTGACCAAATTTCAATCTGTTTTTATATATATATATAGGCGTAGGAGTGGCTGTGTGGTAAGTAGCTTGCTTACCAACCACATGGTACTGGGCTCAGTCCCACTACAGGGCATCTTGGGCAAATGTCTTCTGCTATAGCCTCGGGCCGACCAAAGCCTTGTGAATGGATTTGGTAGACGGAAACTGAAAGAAGCGCGCCGTATATATATATATATATATATATATATATATAATATATAATATATATGTATATATATATATATGCGTGTGTGTGTTTGTCCCCGTTACTTAGCGGTTTGGCAAAAGAGACCGATAGAATAAGTACTGGGCTTACAAAAGAATAAGTCCCAGGGTCGAGTTGCTCAATTAAAGGGGGTGCTCCAGCACGGCCGAAGTCAAATGGCTGAAACAAGTAAAAGAGATTATATATATACACGCATACACATAAAGGTTTACTTCTATACACATAGACACACACACACACACACAGAAATATGCACATATACATACCTGTGGTTACATACACACCCCACTGTCCATAGCTGGCCAGGGTAGCAGGGGAAGCACTGCCAAGACAACACAATGTTGTTGTTGTGTTGTTTGTAACAAGGTTTTTCAGTTGTGTCAGATATATGTATATATTTTATGTTTATATATATATTCCTTTACTACCCACAAGGGGCTACACACAGAGGGGACAAACGGATTAAGTCGATTATATCGACCCAGTGTGTAACTGGTACTTATTTAATCAACCCCGAAAGGATGAAAGGCAAAGTCGACCTCGGTGGAATTTGAACTCAGAACATAACGGCAGACGAAATACCGCTAAGCATTCGCCTGGTGTGCTAACGTTTCCGCCAGCTCGACGCCTTTTTTTACGTTTATATATACACACAATCTCAATGAACAGAGGAAATTGCAACAGAAGCCAGTTTTCACTTTATACATACACACGTGTGTCATCAGGTGCAACACATTAACCAAAATGTCTACGTCCTGTAGACAGTTCCACGTTCCATTTCTACACTCGCCATATTTTGCTGATAACCAACAAATCTCCATAAAAGCTACCGTGTGGAATTACAGCCACATTCTAGTAATGATTAACACTGAAGCCATAACTGGTATTTTACACGTGTTTCAGCAAGTGGTTTGTAAATATTGCGCAATATAGTAAGTTGGCTATATTATGTAACACCACACCTTCTCTATTATCAGCAAAAGCAATACAATATGGAGAAATATGCATGCCACAATAGATCTCAGTATATAAATTATGTGTCACATAGTTGATATCACAGAATCAAGGGTGCCAAAGTATGAGGAAGTAGGATTGTGAGTAATATAGGAATAGCTGAGTGGAGAAAGGAAGGATTTTATAATCACACCTACCTAGCTAATATATTCAGGTAGACCTACACACAGTAAAGATGGAAGGGGCAAATAAATGGGCTGTGAGATGAATTCAGAATCAAATTATGTTGGTGGGTCCCCTTTCTTCTAATTCTTTGGTTCATCGTCAAAATGTATTTGTGTTTTATGTTTTTGCTATAAGTACTTCCATGGTTTTTGTTCTGGAGAACTTTCTGGTCTATTGCCCTCTGTCAACACCTTTAAATATGTCACCCAGGGTTCTCTTCCCAGGTACATCGTTTCCCTGTTGAGCTTCCTGTTAGTCATAAGTCCTTTATTCTAAAAGCTTCTTTCTGTTTTCAAACTCCTGCTTTCTGGAACCTACTACCATTCTTTTGATCATTAATCTAGAATTATGTTGTTAACATGAGGAGTTCCCTTTCGAATAAGTCTTTGGTTCATCTTTGAAATGTGTCTTCATTGTGCCTTTTCTATAATAAGTACTTCAATGAATGCGATAAGTATGGAGGCCAGTTTTACAATATGAATCTGAGAAAGATCCGCAGTTTGCCATCTCCCCTGGAGTGACAGAAAGACAGAGATTTTCTGTGTATGTGCAAAACATCTTGAACTCGTTTCATTTATTAAGTAGTTGGTTATTGTTAATGAAATCTCCATCTCAGTTTGGTACATAACCCTGCAGGGACATCTCCCCGACTCTGCAAGGGCAGAGCATATCGCATTGCGGATAATTTCAAATAACAGTTAAACTAACCATCAACTAAACTATGGACATACTCTGCTAGTCAAGTTGAGAACCTAAGTTTTGGGTTAAAGAAAGAATATCTGTACATAGCAAAGTCCTGTTTTGAGGGGTTTTTGAAGCCCTTTTCTTTTATACATTTCAGCCCTAAGACTATGACATGCTGGAGCACAATGTTTTCTATTGTTTTGTGTTTGCATCACTACATTGGTTTGTAAGCAATATCTGCCTAGGGGTCATTCCACAGGAGTTCTACAGTTACAGATCATGTTTGGTGGTGGGGCATTGTAAGCAATATCTGCCTAGGGGTCATTCCACAGGAGTTCTACAGTTACAGATCATGTTTGGTGGTGGGGCATTGTAAGCAATATCTGCCTAGGGGTCATTCCACAGGAGTTCTACAGTTACAGATCATGTTTGGTGGTGGGGCATTGTAAGCAATATCTGCCTAGGGGTCATTCCACAGTTACAGATCATGTTTGGTGGTGGGGAATTGTAAGCAATATCTGCCTAGGGGTCAGTCCACAGGAGTTCTACAGTTACAGATCATGTTTGGTGGTGGTGTTGGGGCATTTTTCATGCAATAGGTAGCTTAGCTTGATAAGAGACCAACTTACTTGGTCTATCTCCAGTTAAAGGGTCTGGTTCTACACATAGTGGTAATGCTCCTGACAGATACCATCCTGGTGGTTGTTTCCACTTTCTTGGATCTTCTTGGAGTGAGCATCACAGCATATGTAATTGGCGTTTGCTTTTTGACCCAGAAGTCACCCAATCTCATCTCATAAATAATGCTGGCACTATATCTAACAGGAGACACTACAACGCAAGCCTTGTTACGTGTGCTGTTGCAGAAAGACATATTCCAACTGAAAATACAGTTGTGTCTAAGTTGAAGGGTAAAAGCAAAGGCGTATGTAGAAAGTGGAAGGACATCTTGAGGATGTTAGGTTTCACAGTACAAGAGAAGGGTGAACTGTACCTTATTATGTGCCATTGTTTTCACTTCTTCCAACCACTGGGGTGCATATTAATCCTGAAAAGGTTATCAAGCACCTTCTGTTTGGTCTCAGTACTGTCAAGTTTGGGATTTGAGGCCAATCTAGATTTTGTTCCATAACCTCATGTCTCTAGGTGAGCCCCTCTGGAGATGTTATGATGACTTGGGGTAGCCCATCAGACCTAAGTTATTCCTGGAGGGAGGAGGTGCATCAGTGTGTCCCTTTGTTTATACTTCTATCCTAAGATATGGTAATGCCCAAAGAGTTTATGCTACTCTTTATGGCTGCATTCACATTACTACTATATTCCTTGAGGGTACATTTGGCACATAATTTATATACCTGGGTGTATTAGGGCATGTATATTGCTCCACATTGTCTTTTTTGCTGATAACACTGAGGAAGTGAGCGGAGGGTGTTAAGTAATATAGCCAACTGGCCCATGTAATAACAAAAGGCCACTTGGAGAAACATGTATATTATATAGAGCCTAAAATATCAATTACAATTCCTGTGCTGAATATTACAATGTGTGTGTGTGTACATATATAAATACACACATTCATACATACACGACATTTATGCATACGAGCTATAATACTCGGGTGTCAGTGGTAAAGGGGGATAGATGTGATGGAAGGGGTCTTCCAATAAATACACACAGCTTCACTTGTACACGTAAATTTAGATGAGTGCATATATGCAAGTGTGTGTGTATCATCATGCAAACCAATGCTTAGAAATATACAAGCATGTGTGTATATATATATATATATACACATGCAATAGGAGGGTGTATACTTTACCCCTTTGGTTTCTCCCTCTTTTGCAATGAACCCACCCAAGACACCCTCACATTCTTCCTGGTTTTATATTACAAACGTCTTATTTTAAAGTGATCAATAAATTAAATCCTTCCATCAAATTGCATGCTAATTATGTTCTGAACACCAGCTTAATTAATAATGAGTTATTTTACTAAATTCTTTGTTATTTTACAAATAAATTGAAATGAATGCAGTGAACTTCAGCACAAACATCCTGGTCGTCTGATTCAGCTTCCAGACCGTTCCACCAATCTTTGTCTTAAACCTTTTGATTCCAATGCATTTCAGACCCCACACTGCTTCTGGTTCTGTGATATAATCTAAATTGAAACCCTTCATCAAACTTTTGTGTTAATTTACAGTTCAGACACCAGGCTAATTAATCACAAACTTATTTTACTAAATTCTTCCTTATTTTCCCAAATTAACGAAGATAAATTCTTGAAATTATTTCAACAGAAATATCCTTGTCACAAGATTTAGCTTCCAGATCTTTCCATTATGTCTACCTTAACACTTTTGATACCAACTCATTGTAGCCCCTAACCCTGGCTCAACAGTGCAAACGTCCTGCTTCAAAGTGATTCAAATGAAAAACACCGCCATTCCGAGCAAATCTGTTTCCAAAACACCAAATTAAATAATCCTACCAATGTTATTTCATTCAATGTGTTTCAGGAGGAATATTGTAGCATAACAGCTTAATTTGAATTCTTCTGGCAAAAATCTCTGCCCCACCCCCTCCTCTTTCCCTGTTTCGATCACCACCCCCACAACCAAATCCTTAACACACTTTGGTCAAATTTCTAACATGTATTCCTTTTCCATTGACATCACATGACTATATATTCGTTAGAGGGGTAAAGCTAATGAAATTTACATGACATTAAAATACAATACAAAGATGCACACACACACACACACACACACACAAATATATGTAAATACAAAAGCATATACAAGTATAAACATTTCTATGTATGTGGTTACATACATCCATATATATGTTTGCACGCATGCATTTGTGTACATACACACACACACATATACACACAAAGGTATACAGACACACATATGTGCATACAAATGTATATATATATACATACAAATATCTATACATAAACAATTACACACAAATATATATACATGCACACATATACACATAAAAATAAATATACACACATATACATACATATGTATACACACACACACACACATTCCTATCAGTCTTTTGCCACATGCTTCTGCAGGAGTTAAAAGCTTAACAATTGTATAGATAAACAAGAGGTAAAGCAGATCTCACTTAGAAACCCTTAACAACAATCTTTAATGTCGCAGGTGTGTGTTGAGCACTCTATCATGTTTCTACATTTATTTGTGTGTGTTTATATATAATATACACACACACACACATTAATATCGAGTACTCAATGAGAGTACTCAACACCGCATTGGTGGATAAATAGGCAACCAATAGTTTCATGTGCTGAGATCTTCACAATTGTCCAAGCATACCACATGGAAGCCTCCAGGAAACAAATGCCAACACTTCCATGAGGTGTGTTTAGACAATTGTGAAGATCTCTGCACACATGAAACCATCAGTTGCTTTGTTAACCCACAAATAACGCACATATATATATATATATGAATATATATAATAATCTTTATAAACAAAAAAATATTTCATACTACAATAAATTTTTCCTTTTTTCTCTTGACTTCATAATTCTGCGAGAGTTGTGGGGGGAGTAGTGACTGTCCTGGCAGAATGGGGACGGGTGTGAATGTAATGGTAACATAACATCTATAATAATAATAATAATAACCTTAATCTTACTTTAATTTGAAATTTAATTTATATGTTCATTTTCCCTTCATCTCTCTTTTTCTCTCTCTCTCTCTCTTTCTCCCCACCAACCTTTATTTTATAGCATTACACTTTTGTTTTTTTTAACCATCATCATCGTCGTCGTCAGCAATACTGATATCAAGAGATGATAACAATACCAATAAAAACAATAATAATAATAATGATAATAATAATGATAATAACAACAACAACATCAACAACAACGAGGTATAGAGCTTGGGAGGGAAGGTGGCAGAGAGAGAAAATACACTGATGTTTTGCGGAAGAGGGGCGGGGCAGACCAGACCCAACACACTCCGCCACGGGAGTCGCACAGGGGCACGTGTTGAGGCACAACTACATACAATGTGCTGCAAAACAAGAGATTTCTTTCTTTTTTAAAGTGGCCGGCCTGCCCCACAGCTTGTCCAAACCTATTCAACCAAATACCATGACCATCACCACTAACACGATCATCATCATCATCATCATCATCACCATCATCAAAACCATCATTTGCAGTAATAACATTATAAATATTACAAGCATTATCAAGATAATTTTCAGGGTAAACATAATTATTGTCCTTATTTATATATACATTTATATACACACACACATATATATACATATATAAATACACATGTACATATGTAATCTTATGAATATACACACAGACCCATATATATTATAGACGACATATAGACCTAAGTATATACTTGTGTGCAAATATATGTATATATATGTATGTGTGTGTACATATATATGTATATATATAAATGTATACATGTGTAAAAATATTTATATACACAGACACAGGTATACATGCATATATGTATATACACACATTCACAAACACACATACACATGTATATATATCTTTCTATACATGCATATATATATATATATATGCACATATATATATATATGTAAATCCATAGGTATCCACAGACACACATGCCCACACACTCATATTTACACACACATACACACAGAAAGATCTATATACATATATGTGTGTGTGTAAGTATATACAAACATATATATATACATATACACACACGTGTATGTATGCATATGCATATGTATGTATATACATATATACATAGGTTTGCGTTTTTTTCTTTTAAACTCAAAGTCCTTTCCCTTTCATAAATTTGGTATAATTTTTGTTGTTGCTGTTGTTCTCATTTTTATTGTTTATTTTTGTAAAATTAAATTTTTTTTTTGTAATTCTGTTGAAAATATCATTTCATTTTCTTTTTTTTCTATTTCATAGAGTTTTTTTTTACTGTTTTACTTTCAAACTTTTTCTTTTCTTTTTTTCCCCCCAACAGAAAAAAAAAATTTTTTTTTTTTTTCTCATTTCAGTTTTTTTTCCATTTAATCGTGTTGGAACGAAGCGTGCCTCTTCCCAACACTATCCATCCGTTTCAAACTACCCGACCGGGTCACCTTACTGGAGACGTTGTTTGCTGACACATGACGCATACGGCTGCCATTGTTGAGAGAGCACGAACCAGAGAAAACAAAACCGTCAAGCGTTGAGTCCTTCTCCGTCGGTGAGTGTAAACTTCCCACGCTCAGGTTGGACATGGAGCTTGACAAATTCAGGTTGGACACGATGGCAAGGCTGCTGCCGTTGTTGCTGCTGCTGCTGCTGGTGGTGTTGTTGTAGTTGTTGTTGTTGTTAATATTGTTGTTGAGGTTGGTAATGTTGTTGTTGTTGTTGTTGTTGTTGTAGTAGTGGGAGGAGGAGTTGAAGAGGTCAGGTTCGCCGCTGGGGAGACATGTTTCAACCATCAATTTGCAAACCTTGACAAACAGCTCTGCGTTGTCGCTCGGTTGCGTTGTCTGCAACGAGAAGAGGAAAAAATCTGAGAATGAGATGAGAGAGAGAGAGGAGATGGGACGGATGCAAAGGATCGTGTGTGTGACATAAATGGGAATTCCCGACGGGAGGTTGGTCAAGAGTTGAAAGGACAAGTTGTCGCTAGGTTGCACTGTCTCAACAGAGGAAAAACAGAGAATGAGTGAGAGGGAGAGAGAAGCAGAGAGAGAGAGAGAGAGAGAGAAGAGAGAGAGAAAGAGAAAAGCAGAGAGAGAAAGAGAGAAGCAGAGAGAGAGAGAGAGAGAGAGAAAAGCAGAGAGAGAAAGAGAGAAGCAGAGAGAGAGAGAGAGAGAGAGAGAGAGAGAGAGAAACAAAGAATGAGAGAGAGAGAGTATTTCTTTATTCACCATAAGGTTGAGTAAAAGAGGGGACAAGACAAATGTTGGGGTCAGGGTATCGAATGAGACGAAACGTATGAATAAACAAACAATTAAAATATATACAATTAAATGAGAATGAGTGATTAACAAAAAACGAAGCGGAGGACGTGGTCGACCCCACAAACCACAGACTCACACTGAAGACTTTGCTTTCTCCTTTTTTACATTCTCGATTAAACAGGTTCTTTCACTCGCAACATACTTGCAAAAGACTTCCATCTTTTATGAAACACACTTTGCGACAGGCATTTCTTCTCCAGCCTTATTTTCCGTTTCATGTGGAAAACGAAAAAGTTGATTAGCTCGAGACTGGAGATGAACATGCCTGTTGCAATTCCTTTCACTCTCGTCTTCCACACTACTTCTTTCGCCATAGCAACTACTGAGAGAAAACAGGCTCACTCCTCCCTATTCAAGGTTCTACTCTTCTTGAATGCGACAGCAGGTGCTCGACATAAGCCCAGAGTTCAGTCACCTTGGGGTATTGCACAATCGTGTGCAAGACAGTTTCACTGTCCCTCTCACATCTTGCACAAACCGGTGAAGATGCATTCTCATGTCTAAAGAGCTTATCTCGAACCGGTAAAGCTCCTCTGTAACATTGCCAGGCCAGGGACTTTTGGTAATTATCCATAGGCCCCAGACAAAATGTTCTTTGGAGAGAGAGAGAAGCAGAGAATGAGAGAGAGAGAGCAGAGAGAGAGAGAGAGAAGCAGAGAGAGAGAGAGAAGCAGGGAGAGAGAGAGAGAGAGAGAAGCAGAGAGAGAGAGAAGCAGAGAGAGAGAGAAGCAGAGAGAGAGAGAAGCAGAGAGAGAGAGAGAAGCAGAGAGAGAGAGAGAGAGTGTGAAGCAGAGAGAGAGAGAGAGAGAGAGAGAGAGAGAGAGAGAGAAGCATAGAATGAGTGAGAAAGTGGAGTAGAAGACGAATCCATAGACATGTGATCTAAATGTTTTTTTTCTGGTGAACAGTGAAAACTGAAGTGACCAGTTGTTGGTTGGTTGGACTGTCTGTAACAACAAAAGGAGAGAGTAGGTGAGGGTGGTCACAGGATGGATATCTAGGCACGTGATGCAAGTGAGTTTTCCATCAGGGGGATCAAATACAGATTTAAAAGGACAGCAATTTTGGAGGTGGGGGTAAGTCAACTACATCACCCCAGTGCATAACTGGTACTTATTTTATTGAGCCTGAAAGGATGAAAGGCAAGCTCAGCCTCGGCGGAATTTGAACTCTGATCGTAAAGACGGATGAAATGCCGCAAAGCATTTTGCCCGGTGTGCTAATGATTCTGCCAGCCTTGCTGCCTTCAAAAGAGGCTCAAATGTTGAAAGGACAAATCGTTGACTGATTGCATTCTTTTACTCTTTTACTTGTTTCAGTCATTTGACTGCAGCCATGCTGGAGCACCGCCTTCAGTCAAGCAAATCGACCCCGGGACTTATTCTTTGGAAGCCCAGTACTTATTCTATCGGTCTCTTTTGCCGAACCGCTAAGTGACGGGGACGTAAACACACCAGCATCGGTTGTCAAGCAATGCTAGGGGGACAAACACAGACACACAAACACATACATATATATATATATACATATATACGATGGGCTTCTTTCAGTTTCCGTCTACCAAATCCATTCACAAGGCATTGGTCGGCCCAGGGCTATAGCAGAAGACACTTGCCCAAGATGCCACGCAGTGGGACTGAACCTGGAACCATGTAGTTGGTTAGCAAGCTACTTACCACACAGCCAAATGATAACCCCCCCCCCAAAAAAAAAGAGAACGAGAGAGGGTACCAGATGACTATTTGGGCCTGTGACATAAATTCCATCCAATGGTCAAAGGTTGAAACAACCACAACAAATCTGCATCCACATCCATCACCTTTACCATCTTTGTACCACAATCACCCATCCAGAATAGCCCATCACCAATAAATTACATGCCTCTCTATCTATACAGTTCGTATCGTTTTTCTTTCCCTCGCTTCATTCATTAGACTGTGGCCATGCTGGGGCACTGCAGTAATGAATTCTAGTTGAATGAATTGACCCCAGAACATATTTTTTAAAACCCAGTACTTATTCGATTGATCTTCTTTGCCAAACCACTAAGTCTTCTTCCAATTTCTTTTCCACTAAATCCACTCACAAAGCATTATTTGGCCTGAGCCAGCTGCAAAAGACACTTATCCAAGATGACACACAATGGGACTGAATCCAAATCCATGTGGTTGGCAAGCAAACTTCTTACCACACAGCCAAGCCTGTGGTTGCATAGTATTGTATGATGAAATGTATATAAGTATGTATACATATAAATATATAAATTAATCTATCTATCTATAGCAGCAATAAAGGAAATGAAGCATAATCCAGCAGTAGGTCCCGAGAGGTTCCCTGCTTGTGTCTTGAAGATGTGTCAACTGCAGCTTGCACCCCCTCTGACCAATCTGTGGCGGAACTCACTGGATGCTGGATATATACCAGAAAACCTTCTATCCCAGTCTGTTGTCCCAGTTTTCAAAAAAGGAAACAAATCGCTTGCCGTGAATTACCGTCCAATCTCACTCACCTCTCATCTCATTAAGGTATTTGAGAGAGTGCTGAGATTGCGAATGACTCACTTCCTCGAGAGTCATAATATGCTGAACTCCAACCAGCATGGATTCCGTAATGGAAGGGATTGCCTGACGCAGCTACTACATCACTTCAATGACATTTTGAGAGCCTTGGGAGAGGGTTCCAACACTGATGACATCTACCTTGATTTCAGCAAGGCCTTTGACAGGGTTGATCATAAGATCCTTTTGAGAAAGCTGTCCAATATTGGTGTCACTGGAAAGCTGCTGCAGTGGATCAAGGGCTTCCTGTCAAACAGAACCCAACATGTTGTAGTCAAAGGAGTCAAATCCAGCCCAGCCAAAGTCAGTAGTGGTGTCCCACAAGGCACTGTGTTGGGCCCACCTGTACCTATGTCAATACATTTTTTACTGTTAACATTCCAATTAATGAAATCAATCTCTCTCCATCATCATCATCATCATCATCACATTAAAAGTTTGGTTAAGATGGAATTCTTTGGGGAAAGCCAGGGACGTTGTCAGTGCTGGGGAGTCTGGTGGAATCGAGAATAGTTTCGCCCGTTAGCATTTCAACTAGCCACATCCGGCCGAAATATTCACTGTTTTATATTCATACTGACCACATCTGACCTCTCACTCTTACCCTACAATGTCATTCTAATAATTTATGATAACATCATTGAAACCTCCAACCTCCAAGATGTAGCAGGATTAATTCAAAACAATGTGAATAAATGAACAAAGCATTTGACAGAGGAATCTGGACGCTAAGGGGTGAGACAAGGGTCTTGTGTTGCCGGGCAAAGGCCACCAAGTTTGTAGGAGAGACCAATCACCTCTGACCAATGCAAACTAAGGGGTTTTTCTGAACTGCTGCAGCTGCGGAGGGGAGATTGTAATAAGGAGGAGGCATAAAATGATGAGCTTCATCATCATCATGATTGTTTAGCGTCCGCTTTCCATGCTGGCATGGGTTGGATGGTTCAACTGGGGTTTGGGAAACCAGAAGGCTGCACCAAGCCCAGTCTGATCTGGCAATGTTTCTACGGCTGGATGCCCTTCCTAACGCCAACCACTCTGTGAGTGTAGTGGGTACTTTTTATGTGCCAGACGAGGCTGGCAAACGGCCACGATCGGATGGTGCCTTTTACATGCCACCGGGCAGTGAGCTGGCAGAATCGTCTACCACTATGTTCTGAGTTCAAATTCCGCTGAGGTCGACTTTGCCTTTCATCTTTTCAGGATCAATAGATTAAGTACCAGTGAAGACACTAGATTGGGGGGGTGGTGATGTAATCGACTGGTCCCCTCACCCCAGATTTGAGGCCTTGTGCCTTCAGCAGAAAGAATTATGATGGTATGTGAAATGACCCCAGAACATATTTTTTAAAACCCAGTACTTATACGATTGATCTTCTTTGCCAAACCACTAAGTCTTCTTCCAATTTCTTTTCCACTAAATCCACCCACAAAGCATTATTTGGCCTGAGCCAGCTGCAAAAGACACTTATCCAAGATGACACACAATGGGACTGAACCCAAATCCATGTGGTTGGGAAGCAATCTTCTTACCACACAGCCAAGCCTGTGGTTGAATAGTATTGTATGATGAAATGTATATACTCTTACTCTCTCTCTTTACTCTTTTACTTGTTTCAGTCATTTGACTGCGGCCATGCTGGAGCACCGCCTTTAGTCGAGCAACTTGACCCCGGGACTTATTCTTTGTAAGCCCAGTACTTATTCTATCGATCTCTTTTTGCCGAACCGCTAAGTGACAGGGACGTAAACACACCAGCATCGGTTGTCAAGCAATGCTAGGGGGACAAACACAGACACACAAACACACACACACACATATATATATATATACATATATACGACGGGATTCTTTTAGTTTCCGTCTACCAAATCCATTCACAAGGCATTGGTCGGCCCGAGGCTATAGCAGAAGACACTTGCCCAAGGTGCCATGCAGTGGGACTGAACCCGGAACCATGTGGTTGGTAAGCAAGCTACTTACCACACAGCCACTTGAAACCTCCAACCTCCAAGATTTGAGGCCTTGTGCCTTCAGCAGAAAGGATTATGATGGTATGTGACAGTGTGGCTTATTATAAGAAAGAAGACAAATCTAGTCTCTCTTTTTCAGACATCACTATACTGCAAAAACATTGCAGAAAAGTAAAATTTCAAGGAGGTTCACTATAAATTTGAAACAGACTTGTAGTTGAGAAAATAAGTGTAGAATTTCCATGATTGCTATAAATCTCCAACCCCCTCTCTAAATATATATACATATGCACATATAAGTGTGTGTGCTTATTTACACACCCACACACACACACATATATATATATATTTGTTTTGCAAGATTTTTGATGTGAAATCGTGTGTTGAAACAGATATTGTTGTATTTCGGAAAGGTCATTTTGCCAATTTAGCCAATAAAAACACACGCACTATATATTTGGTGTTATTCATTTTTCAGCGTTATTTATTTTTTACATTAATCTTAATCTTATTTCAGCCAGAGTTCTTTCGTCACACTCCTGTGGCCTCATCAGTGGTCCTTTGCTTTCTTCTTTCTTATTTCTGATGCGGTCACAGAAGTGTGACAAAAGAACACTGGCCGAAATAAGATGAAGATTAATGTACAAGTATGTGTCTAAGTTTTTGTTGTATTTAGGAATGGTCATTTTGTCAGTTTAGCCAATAAAAACACACACACTATATATTTGGTGTTACTTTGCTTCAGTGTTATTTATTTTTTACATTAATCTTAATCTTATTTCGGCCAGAGTTCTTTCATCACACTCCTGTGACCTCATCAGTGGTCCTTTGTTTTCTTCTTTCTTATTTGTGTGTCTCTCCTTACTAACTGTCAGCCATTTTGTATTTCTATTGTATGTGTCTTCATTTGCGCATGCTTATATCTCTATGTGCGTCTATGTTTATTTAGTGTGTGAGGGGGGGGATGCCTGTAATATTTGTATCTCCTGTTTATATACGTTCGTGCAATTTGTTTTTGTTTATTTTTATTTTGTTCATGTGTTTACACCTAATTATTATTATTATGCGAACTTTCCTCACCTGTTCTTTAATTAAGGCATCACCCATTGCACACAGCGGACCATCTCTAGCTATGAGAAAGTGACACCAATGCAGCCCTCTGCCCTTTCATAGAAGCGATTGTAGATGCAAGTAAACATAAGAGACACACACACACACAGAGTGGGCTTTTGTCAATTTCCATTAAATCTGCTTCATACTGCTTTGGTAAAAGACACAGGCCCCTACGTACTGCAGGGTGGGACTGAACCCATAACCATGTGATCAAAATGTAAACTTCAACCTCATGCACAAACTAGACTTCTAGTTTTACTCTTTTACTGGTTTCAGTCATATGACTGTGGCCATGCTGGAGCACCAAATATAGTCGAAGAAATCAACCCCAGGACTTATTCTTTACAAGCCTAGTACTTATTCTATCAGTCTCTTTTGCTGAACTGCTAAGTTACAGAGACATAAACACACCAACATTGGTTGTCAAGTAATGTTGTGGGAGACAAACACAGACACAAAGGCACACACACATAAATATATATACACGACGGGCTTCTTTCAGTTTCCGTTTACCAAATCCACTCATAAGGCTTTGGTCGGCCCGAGGCCATAGTAGAAGACACTTGCCCAAGGTGCCACACAGTGGGACTGAACCTGGAAGCACGTGGTTGGGAAGCAAGCTTCTTACCACGCAGCCACTCCTGCTCCTACCAGATTTACTTTTAAGATTCTGGTCAGCCAATGGTTAAAGAAGAGACTTGCTTAAGGACTGAATCCAGAGCAATGTAGTTGACAAGTGAAATTCTTATCCTTTGATATTACATATGTAACGACAGCTGGAAAATTTTACTTCAGTCAATGTCAGTACAGCAAGGGGAGCTAACAGTGAAGTGTTACCTCCCTTTGCCATGTTGTATGGAAGACCAGCAAGTGCCCACTGATACTGTCCAAGAGAAGGACAAGTGGACCAGAGTTACCAACACAAAGTAAAGAACAATGTCGGACTGACCTCACTCTTTAAGCATTTTAACCAAACATAATCCAGGGCAAATATTCTCCTTGTTTTATATTCAGAATGGCCAGATCCTGCTCCTTACACATGCCCTACAATGCCGTTCTAAAAATAACCAATGATGTCATCAAAATTTCAAAGCTGTGAGATGCTGCAGGACTGATTCAAAACAACGTAAATAAGGATTACATTTCACAGGGGAACCTGAATGGGATTTCCACAAAGAATACAGTAAAAAGGCAGACCAAATACCACAAGGTATTTTGTCTGACAGCCTAATGATTCTACAAATGAATACAAAATCTTTATATAAAACTGAAGTTGTGTGTGTGAGAGTCTGTCTCCTCCAATTTAGATTCCTAACTACTCCCACATTTTGCGGTGCAGTTTAACCAAAAGCGGGTATCTTAAAGTTGTGATTCATATCAAGCCCTTCTGGGTATTAGTGCGCGTCTACGATGAGTCTACGATTTAAAAAAATTTACCATCATTGTTTCGCATTTTTTGCTCGGTTTATATAAGGGAAGTAACTCTCTAAAAATGCTTATATAGTTATTTCCCTTACAAACCCGAGCGATACTGCTAGTCATAAATATATATATATATATATATATATATATCCTTTACTTTTATCTTTCACTGTGGCCATGCTGGAGCACCACATTGAACAATTTGTTTTAGTCAAATGAATCGACCCCAGTGTTTAATTTTTTTCTTAAGCCTAGAACTTATTCTGTTGGTCCTTTTTGCCAAACTGCTAAGTTACAAGGACATAAACACACCAACACCAGTTATCAAGCAATGGTGGGGGACAAACACAGATACACACACACGGATATATATATATATACATACACATACATAGTTATATTGTCTGCCAAATCCACTCACATCGCTTTCTTTGGCTCAAGGCTATAGCAGAAGACATTTGCCCAAGGTTCCACATTGGGACTGAACCCGGAACCATATGGTTGGGGAGCAAGCTTCATACCATACACCCATACCTGCACCTATATATATATATACATACATACATACATATATATATGTATATATCATGATGGACCGTTAGCTCCTACACGCAATTTTTTCTCCTTGTTTTTTTTCTCTCTCTTTTACTCTTTTACATGTTTCAGTCATTTGACTGCGGCCATGCTGGAGTACCGCCTTTAGTCGAGCAACTCGACCCCGGGACTTATTCTTTGTAAGCCCAGTACTTATTCTATTGGTCTCTTTTGCCGAACTGCTAAGTGATGGGACATAACACACCAGCATCAGTTGTCAAGTGATGTTGGGGGGACAAACACAGACACACAAATGCACACACACACACACACACATATATATATATATATACACACACACATATATATGAAGGGCTTCTTTCAGTTTCTGTCTACCAAATCCACTCACAAGGCTTTGGTCGGCCTGAGGCTATAGTAAAAGACACTTGCCCAAGGTGCCACGCAGTGGGACTGAACCTGGAACCATGTGGTTGGTAAACAAGCTACTTACCACACAGCCACTCGTGCACCTGTGTATCTTTCTGTCGAAGAGCGTAGGCTTGAAACGTAAAAGACTTGTTTTATTTCTATTCCTGAGCGCCATACTAATACATTGTTTGTTTGTACTCCACCTGCCTTCGTCTTTTGTTTATTTTCGTAAACTTTCCCGTTATATATATATATATATATATATATATACATATATAGATAGATAGATAGATAGACAAACAAATAAACAGATAGATAGGAGGCAGACAGGCAGATAAATGGCCTGATAGATAGATAGATAGATGGATGGATGGATGGATGGATGGATGGACGGACGGACAGATGGATAGATAATGTAGATAGATAACTGGAAAGATAGATAGATAGATAGATAATGGATGGATGGGTGGGTGGGTGGGTAGATAGATAATTGGATGGATGGATGGATAAGGAGACACAATTCAGTTGAACACTGGCATGAATTGCACTGAAGTGAAAAAAGGAGAAAAAAAGGGCATTCAAAAGGGTTAAGTGGGGAGGTTTAAAACTTAGTCCATTGTTGGTTGTTACTCAGAGTATCTTTTCCCTCAGGCAACAGACTCATAATTTTTTTCTTTTAAAACTTCATTGCATGAGATTGATACCATGAAATTCCTTGAATTGAGCTCTATCATTTAAGCTTAATTAAAATATAATTTGTTTTTAAAATAAAAAAAGTTAATTATACTTAAATCCAATTTCTTGCCTTATATTTTTTTTCATATTTTACCTCACAAAATTTTTGATACAAATTTTTGTTGCAGGGAACCAAAACTATTAAATTCTTCAAGCTTTCTTCTATCATTGAAGCTAAAATAAATATATTTTGCTTTTTAGGTAAAAGTTATTTAGATCTTAACATGACTGGTGGTATTACTTACTCTCCTATAATGTTGCTACAAATTTTGATGTAAACTTTTTTTTTCTATTGGATCAAATCTCAAATTTTTTTAATGCCAAAATGTAGCTAGGGACATTAATAACAATTTTCAATATGGTTAAGAACTGAATTAGTAACAAGCTCTGAAAGATGCTGCTTGTGAGTAAATTGCGACCTTAAGAATATCATTCAACTATTACCATAATTGAATGAAATACATACATATATATATATATATATATATATATAGAGAGAGAGAGATAGCTATACTCTCTCTCTCTCTCTCTCTTTTACATGTTTCAGTCATTTGACTGCGACCATGCTGGAGCACCGCTTTTAATCGAGCAAATCGACCCGGGACTTATTCTTTTGTAAGCCCAGTACTTATTCTATCGGTCTCTTTTGTCAAACCGCTAAGTAACGGGGACATAAACACACCAGCATCGGTTGTCAAGCAATGCTAGGGGGACAAACACAGACACACAAACATATACACACATACATATATATACATATATACGACGGGCTTCTTTCAGTTTCCGTCTACCAAATCCACTCACAAGGCTTTGGTCGGCCCGAGGCTATAGTAGAATACACTTGCCCAAGGTGCCACGCAGTGGGACTGAACCCGGAACCATGTGGTTGGTAAGCAAGCTACTTACCACACAGCCACTCCTGCGCCTATATATACACATATACACACACACACACACGAGGGAGTGCTGAAAAGTTCCAGACTTTAATCACACAGCCATGACTGCATCTACGTATCATCATCCTCATCATTTACTGTCCATTTTCCATGCTGGCATGGGTTGGACAGTTCCAGAGGCAGGGGCAAGGCTGGGAGTCATACCAGGCTCCATCGCCTGTTTTGGCATGGCTTCTACAGCTGAATCCCCATCCTAACACCAACCGGGTCACAGATTGGTACTGGTGGGGCTTTTAAGTGACACCGAAAGAGTCACCAAGTACCTTGCAAGACAAAAGCCCTTGATCATGAAAGAGGGGGGGGGGGTGCAATGGTCTGGTGCTAATTGACCTATAGAAGGACAGAGATAGGGGTCTTACTGCCAAGCAGATAAATGGGTACCCCGGCTGGAAAAAAGAAAGGAGAGCAATAGTGAGGGAAATGATGGCCAGATGTGATGGGACAGTGGGTGGGGGTGAAAATAGGTGAGATGATACAGAGGTTTATATATATATATATATATATATATATATATTGGCCTGCTCGCTTAGCCAGAAGGGTGGCGTCATTTGAAGGCTAAAACAATGTGAAGAGCATTGTGACCAGCGATGTGTAGCAACATCTGATAGCCTGGTCGGTCACAGTGATCACGTGATATATATATATATATGACCTCTGACTTCTGCCTGAAATCAGAACGCCATGATAGACTGTTAGCTCCTACACGCATTTTTTTTTGTCTCCTTGTTTCTTTTCTGTGTATCTTTCTGTCAAAGAGCGTAGGCTCGAAACGTAAAAGACTTGTTCTATTTCTATTCCTGAGCGCTATACTAATACATTTGTTTGTTTGTACTCCACCTGCCTTCGTCTTTTGTTTATTTTCGTAAACCTTCCCGTTATATATATATATTATATATCATCATCATCATCATCGTTTTATATATATATATATGTATATGTGTATATATATGTATATGTGTGTGTGTATATATATATATATATATATTATATATCATCATCATCATCATCGTTTTATATATATATGTATATGTGTATATATATATATATATGTGTGTGTGTGTGTATATATATATATATATTATATATCATCATCATCATCATCGTTTTATATATATATATATGTATATGTGTATATATATATATATATGTGTGTGTGTGTATATATATATATATGAAAACACATACACACACATTAGAACACTAGAGACAGGATTTTGCGATACATTTTATCGGCTATTTACAATGTGAGTTCCTAATCCTACCAAATACACTTGACCCCTTCCACTTAGCCACCCTTATCTCCTTAAACCTGTTCACCTCTCATCCTCTTCATCGTATCTAAACCCCCATCAAATTGCTCATTTTCCCACTGCAATGACCAGTCCTTCTTCCCTGCAAACACCGACCCCCTGCAATCCCCTTCCTCCAGATTCACGAATACACATGTAGACATATAGCTGTGTAGTGAACAGCCTTGCCTGGCAGCCATGTAGATTTGGGTTCAGGCCCACAGCACAGCACCTTGGGCCAGGGTCTTCTACTATAGCCCCAAGCTGACCAATGCCTTGTGAGGGAATTTCATAGATGGAAACTGAGAGGAAGCCTGTCACATATATATAAATATATGTCTGTGTATATGGATGTGTGCGCATGTGTGTATACATGTGTGTGTGTGTGTGTGTGCCCTTGTTTAGTGCATGTGATGCTGTCTGAGTGAATTTGGTAGATGGAAACTGTGTGGAAGCCTGGTGTATGGGAATGTGTGTGTGTATCTGCGCATATGTCTGTATGCGTGTGTGTGTTTGTAACTCCCACCACCACCACCACCACCACCTGAACATGACAACCAGTGTTGGTTTGTTTACATTCCTGTAACTCAGGGGTTCGGCAAGGGAGCAACAGAAGAACCAGAATTTGTTAAAAGAAAAGAAAAAGCCAAAACACAAAAAAAAAAACCGTAAGTTCTGGGGTCAGTTTGTTTGACTAAAACAACTGCAAGGCATTGCCCCAGCATGGCCACAGATCAACGACCGAAGCTAGTAAAAGACATAAAGGTTTTTAGTGGATGGATACAGCAATGGGTTGGGGTGGAGCATTTGGTCCTTCCCCAACCCCAGGGAAATTTCTAAATTTTGTGGGAGTTTTACTCTATCTCTAAATCAGTCCTTGATAGCAATCATGACTCTCCACATATGGCCCTCCCTCCTGCTCTCTCATTTTACACACACACACACACACACCAGTAATTCAGATTATTTCAAGTCAGAAATCAAAAGCAGAAAAAAAAACACAAGGAAAACAAGAAAAATAAATCAGTGCAAAAAAATAAATAAAAAATTGAATGTTATTAAAAAATAAAGAAAAAATAGGAAGAAAAAGAAAAAAATGTGCAAAGAAAACATTGGTGCCATGCCTTAATGAAAAAATAGGGGTCAGAACAACAGGAGACAATCTCCTCATACATTAGGCCCTTAATGACAGATAGGGGCCAAGCTGACGGAAAAGGGGACAATCCCCATATATAATAGTTACATATAAACTCTTAATGAAAGATAGGGGCTGGAGTGACAGGAAAAAGGACAACCGCTGCATACATTAGTTATATAAAGGGTCAGGGAGTCAGGAAAGAGGATAATCCCTTATGCATTAGACATTTATAGTCCCTTAATGAAAACAGGGGCCAAGCTGACAGAAAAAGGGACAACATCCCTTCTACATTATCTAATCCTTTTTCAAATATGGGAGGAGGGTGAGGAGGACAAAGACAATAGTCATTTAACCCTAGGTTAGTGCTGATGGAGCAAACACAACCTATGATTGATCAAACAGACTCCAGACATGACCACCCTGCCTTTTGTTGTCTCTTTGACTTTTGTTCTCTACTTGTTTCAGTCATTGAACTGTGGCCATGCTGGGGCAGCCATTTTGGTTGAACAGATAAATCCTAACACTTATTTAGAAGTTTGCTCCTTATTTTTTTGATCTCTCTTGCCTAACTGCTAAGTTACATGGACGTAAATGAACCAACACCAATGGTGAGGGGAAGAAATATAAACACACACACAGATGTATGTGTGTGTGTATTGCCTGTGCTGGATTCTCTTAAGAAAAGCACCCAGGGCACTCTGAGGAGTGGTGGGCATTAAGAAGGGCATCCAGCTATAAGAACCATGCCAACACCAATATTAGAACCTAGGGCAGCCCTCTGGATTGTCTGTTCATGTAAAACCATCCAACCCCCATTGCCAGCATCAATATAAAGCACATTAAATGACACATGTGTGTGTGGAGGTGCATGGTTTAGTGGATAGGGTGTTGGACTCATGATCGTGAGATTGTGGTTTCAATTCCTGCACTGGGCAATGCATTGTGTTCTTGAGCAAAACACTTCATTTCATGTTGCAACAGTCCACTCAGCTGGCAGATGTACATACTGCTGCGATGGACTGGAGCTCATCCCTGGAAGAATATATTTGACAGAGAAACTGGGAAACGAGCCTTAAATTCCTTACAGAGTTATGTGGACTAAACAACCATACACACAGATCAAAGTGTTCAATATTATATATATCCATTACGGCTGATCTTGCCAATCGGTTTCGCACCAGGTTCAACGGAGTGTTAGATAACAATCTGATTATGTAACCTTGCGCTCACCAGAGGTAACTGTTATGGAATGAAATATGGCAATATATATATAACCATCCAACCCATACCAGTATAGGAAATGGACATCAAATAATGATTGGTCAGTTCAAAGCTATAGAAGACACTTGCCTGAGGTGTCACACAATGGGATTGAACCTGGAACCAAGTGGTTGTGAAACAAACCTCTTAACCACACGGCCATGTCTCAGATTGGGGTTGGATTTGAGGAGAGGGAAGGATGGAAAGGAGAAAGTGTATTGCTGCACCCTCCCCTTCCGTGTACTGTGATGGTGTCAGAGATCAACAAGAGAGGTTCTGCAGATTCAGTGGACCTGCTAGAAATAACAGTAAAATTACCCTGAAACCAATCTCTAATGACTTAAATGAACATTATTTACATTTGATGGATATTTGGCCTCTTCTTGTTTGTTGTTAACACAACGTTTCGGCTGATATACCTTCCAGCCTTCATCAGGTGTCTTGGGGAAATTTTGAACCTGGGTTGTTCAAAATTTCTCCAAGACACCTGATGATGGCTGGAGGGTAGGTATATCAGCCGAAACGTTGTGTTAACAACAAACAAGATGAGGACAAATATCCGTCTATTGTAAATAATGTAAATATCGTACATAATTCCTCATCTCTTAAATATAGAACTGTATGACTTAAATGATGTATAAAAGCACAATAGGTGATGGTCACAGCTGGAACATCTTTCATTACAGGGCTGATCAACAATGAAATGGGTGGGGGGGGAGGAAGTGAACACTGACAACAACAAAGTTTATTTTGAGCTGATAACAGAAAGAAGGCCATTGTGAGACTTGTAGAAATAGCAGCCAAATCTCCCTCAAATCACACCCTACAGTCTTATGTATGAGCTAATTAGAGAGAGACCTCTACATGGTAGTCAGACATGGAAGAAATAGCAGCCAAATCTCCCTCAAATCACATCCTGATATCTTAGAACTAAGAACACTTGTTAATATAGTCCTGGATAACCTGCATGTAGGTAAAAGGCTGGATAGTCATGGCTGGAGTGGTTTTGATTATAGGTCAGCTGGATCATGGCTGAATGACAACAACCATCAGTGGCATACCATCATACCCACCACTTCCCTCATCATCATCACCATTACTGTATCCATAGTATATACCCCTTCCCATCACCACTGTCACACACACACACACACAACCAAAGCTATGTGAGTAACCTCTAACTGCTTGTTCAATGTGCTAGAAACATCAGCCAAATCTATTCCAAATCTTAAAAATAAAGGACATGTAAGAAAATGTAGTGCAAGTCATGGTTGGAAAGGCCTTTGATTGCAATGAATCAGTTAAATAAAGACTCCACAATTGTTCCGCTGTCCCCTTAAGTAACCCCTTTATTTAGCTTTGCATGCTGGAGAAGTGCCCCCTGCCAAATGACAGAATCTTTATATGGTTATTTAACATGCTAAAAACAGAAGCCAAATCTCTCCACACAAAAGGAAGGATATACAATAGATTGATTCCACCCACCTTCAGGTAAGTCTGTGTGCTTGATCAGGGCTAGCCTGGAGTTAAACAATGAGGACACATTAAATGATGGAGTCCAAGATACACCATGTCTCAATAAAAAATAGCCCGGTCGTCTTTGATCTGCTGAATATGGACTGCCTGATCAAGAATGACCCTGGGCTAAACAACAACAGCAATGATGCAAGACACATTAGATAATTGTAGTCCTAGATACACTATGCTTGAATTAAAGATAGGATGATCACCACTGGAATATCTTTGATCATAGGTCTACTGGATCAGGACTGACCTAGGGCTAAACAACAAGGACACATTAGATAATTGTAGTCCTAGATACACTATGCCAGAATAAAAGACGGGATGGTCACAGGTGGAACATCTTTGATCTTAGGTCTACTGGATCAGGATTGACCTAGGGCTAAAAAACAAGGACACATTTGATAATGTAGTCCTAAATACACTATGCCAGAATGAAAGGCAGGATGGTCACCACTGGAACATCTTTGATCATAGGTTTGCTGGATCAGGACTGACCTAGGGCTAAACAACAATGACAAAGGACACATTTGATAATGTAGTCCTAGATACACTATGCCAGAATAAAAGACAGGATGGTCACAGCCGGAACATCTTTGATCATAGGTCTACTGGATCAGGACTGACCTGGGGCCAAACAACGACACATTAGATAATTGTAGTCCTAGATACACTATGCCAGAATAAAAATTAGGTTGGTCATCTTTGATCATAGGTCTACTGGATCAGGACTGACCTAGGGCCAAACAATGTCTATTGCGTGCTGTTGTTGTTTAGCCCAAGGCTGATCAAGGCTGATCCAGCAACAACCATCCTGCCACGGGGCATAGCATATTATCCAATACTTTCATTCTTATCCTAAGACAGTAAGGTGTAATTTGAGGGAGGTCTGGCTGCTATTTCTAGCAAGTCAAATACACCGCTAAAGAGGCCCTTATTGCTGTTGCCATTTTCTTCCTGTCATAGTGCATCAAGGACTACGCAATTCAATGCGCCTGCACCACCCCTTTCCTTTTAATATGGCAGAGTGTGATATAAGGGAGATTTGGCTGCTGTTTCTAGCAGACTGAACAACCATCACATTGACTTCCACAACACGAAGACAGGTTGTGAGGGAGGGGGGGGCAGGGATGGAGGCGTAGGAAACAGGGGAGAAAAAGGATAAGAAACAAGTGCAGGGATATGGGTGTACAGGGGTGTGCAACACAGCTTACACATGCACAGACAAACATACAGGCATATATATATATATATATATGCATGTATGCTTGTATGTATGTATATGTACGTTTATGTATGTGTGTGTATATATATATATAAATACATATGACTACCTAAATAGGATTCTGTGTGCATGCATGTACAGGTGTGTGACTACACGTGTGTGTGTGTGTGTGTGTGAATGCATGTAGGCAAGGTACAAATGAATATGACTAGAAGTATTGTATATATTTTTCTCACATACATATATATATATATACATATATACACACATACACATAAACAGACACATATATGTGTGTGTGTGTGTATATATATATATATATATATATATATATATATATATACACACACACACATATGCACACAAACACACACACAAAATATATATGTATATATGTGTATGTATACGTGTGTGTGGGAACACAGATATGTGTCTATGGCTTGAAGCTGCCATAAACTTAGCCATGCACTCCGACACCAACAAAGGGCATTTTAACCCAAAATATCAGGTTTTCAAACGTTATAAGGGATGAGTTTACTCTTTATAGTTATTTAATATTTTCACAACTGAAAAGCTCTGGCTTTCTCAACCATTCTTTGTATATGTGTACGTGTGTGTAAGTATATATGTGTGTGTACATGCAAGTGCATATTTATATATAATATTATTTGAGGATGTGTATAAGTGAACGACAACATGTGTGTGCGTGCATGTGCAAGAGTGAATATATTTATGTGAGTGAGTGCATATATGCGTGTGCACGTGCACACACACAAGTGAATACACACACAAATATATGAGTGGGTGTAGTGTGTGTGTGTAAGTGCACATATACAACTTTATGTGAGGGTGTGTATGAATGTATGACAATATATATATATGTGTGTGTGTGTTTGAGTGCTCAGTTAACCGTGACATATATATATATATATAGAGAGAGAGACTAACTTACTGCTAAACGTCTCCATCTCAGGCTTCTCAATTCACGCTCAAGTTTTCTCCTAAGAAAAAGAAAAACAAACATAAGGCAGCAATATTTTGGCAGTACCCCCATCTCACAGTACCCCCTTCTCACTGAACCCCCACTTCATACCACCATATCTCACAGCATTCCCATCTCTCCATACCCCGTTCTGACAACATCATCATCTCAAATTACCCACCCCCTCTCAGCACCCCCTATTTGAAAATTCAGTATGCTGTGAGCCAATTCTAACACCTGACTCCCCCTTAACCACTAAAATCACCACTGACTTGACTCTTGTGACTCATCAACTCGAGTCTTGACAATATAAGTGTTAGTGAACCATATTGTGACTCACAAAACTACCACCTTCTCCCCTCGACCATGACTCCAGCACACTCATCATGACTCCAACACCTTATTGTGATTCCAACAACCTATTAAGTGACTCTCCAAACAACCACTAAATTCATGACATTCTTGGTTAATTAACAACATTACTAATTAGCAAGTGCCTTATTACTAACTTTAACATGACACACAAGAAGTTGACATGACTCATTAGTGTTAAGAACTAATGAGTCAGTGAAGAAGCCTCTACATGGAAAGTTAATCAGCTAGAAATAGCAGCCAAATCTCCATTAAATAACACCTCATGGTTTAGAAATTGGTTGGATACACTGGGATGTAAGCTTAGATACACCAAGGCAAGATGGTCAATGTTGGTGTGTCTCTGATCACAGTTCTGCTAGAACAGAACTGACCTAGGGCTAAACAACAAGAGGACACATTCAATAATGTAGCCGTAGATACATTATGTCTGAATAAAAGACAGGATGGTCACAACTGGAATGTCTATGACCACAGGTCTCCTGAAGCAAGACTAACCAGTGGTTAAACAAGGAAGCATTATGTAGTCCTTAGATGCATTATGTCTGAATAAAAGACAGGATGGTCACAACTGGAATGTCTATGATCATAGATCTGCTGGAACCCCTTTAAATATAGTCCTGGGAGTCAGGGCTGAACTGGGGCTAAAACAATAACAATAAAGATAACAAAAACAACGCAAGCATCAAAAATCAGTAACTTTTTTTAGCGTGACCACCCACCCTCAATTTGGACGGACTCTTTTTGACAATTGTATATTACATAATATAAGTGTGGCTGTGTGGTAAGAAGCTTGCTTCCCAACCAAATGGTTCTGGGTTCAGTCCCACTGTATGGCACCTTGGGCAAGTTTATTTTTTCTACTAGAGCCTTGGGCCAACCAAAGACTCATGAGTGGATTTCACAGATGGAAACTGAAAGAAGCCCTTCGTGTGTGTGTGTGTGCTTGTCCCCCATCACCGCTTGACAACCAGTGTTGGTGTGTTTATGTCCTTATAACTTAGCATTTTGGTAAAAGGGACAGAATAAGTACCAGGTTTAACAAAAGGAAAAGAACTGGGGTCAATACATTCAACTAAAGATTCTTCAAAGTGGTGCTCCAGCATGGTCACAGTCTAATAAGTGAAACAAGTAAAAAGCTAGGAAAAAAAAAAGAAAAGCGATATATCATAAACAATTAAAAGTCAGGAGGTATGTGAGGTGGATATATTCAATCACTTGTCATCCTTAAGTTTACAGCTGTTTCGCAACCTTCATCATGTAATAATAATTTCAGCATATAATAAATTGTTTACACATCTGCAACACATTAGACAAGATAACTGTGTATTTACAAATTAGTCCTGGCTTTCATTATCTGCACAGATTGTTCAATGTGTAGCATGCATATTAGTGAAAACATCGTTTATTATACACTGAAATATTATTACACGATGAAGGCTGTGAAACAGCTGTAATCCTAACAATGACAAATAATTACATACATATATTCACCTCTCATACTTCTTGACTTTTTTATAGTTCATGTAATTGATCAAATCTTCTGGATGTCAGCTGCATGGAACTCTGCATTATATTTGTTTGTATGGGATTTGTGTTGTCTGATAGCCAGGTTCACAAGAAGAGCTTTCTGTGAAAGCCATGTCATTCTAGGAATCAATATATTGCACTAAAAATATAATATGTAATATATGTTACACACTACTTATTTTCAATCTTTTACTTGTTTTAATCATTTGACTGTGGCCATGCTGGAGCATCTCGAAAGGGAGAGGAATAGATCAATGCCAACACTTATTTTTTTTTAAAGTTTCATTCTTATTCTATTGGTTTCTTGCATGGAACTGCTGCCAAGGTATGGTGGCAGTGATAGGGTGCCAACACAAATACAAAGACATACACACACACATATGTATATATTGGGTTGGCCAAAATGTCTGCTCAGTTTTTAAGAGAAAATAAGACACAAGTTTCAAGGGCAAAGTGATTTATTCGGCCAATGGTATAATTGCCGTGCAGTTCCAGTATCTTCTGCCATCTTCATTATTCCTTGCCCAAAGAATTTTCCTGTCTTTACTGTCGAAAATACTCTTCCAGGTGAATGTTTACATCGTCTTCGGAGTTGAAGGTCAGTCAATGAATTTTGAAGAGAGTGAAACAGGTGGAAACCTGAAGGTGCAAGGTCAGGTGGCTATGGAGGGTAGGGCTGAATTTCGCAGCAAACCCCAGGAATTTCTGCTGCATGTTAATTAGTTAGGCTGAAGATGCTCGACCGTTATTCTCTAGAGAAACGACGACGCCGTGGTGATCTCATTCTTGCTCACAACATCATAAGCGGAAAATGTAACCTCTCGAAAGAGCTGTTCTTCATTCCTGCTCCAGTGCATTGGCTGTGGGGTCACTCTGAAAAGCTCTATCTGCGACGATTTCATCTCAATTGAAGGAAAGGGGCTTTCTCTGTCCGGGTTGCGGATCCGTGGAATAAGCTGCCGGAAGAGATAGTGAAGATGCCGACGACCGCTCGGTTCAAAGTCTCTCTTGACCACAAGTGGCCTGAACTCTTTGCATGAACACCACCCTATACATAACTCCATGTCCCCCTACATGGCCTTGCTCTTTGCTTTCTGAGCCAAAAAATTAACTAACTAACTAACTAAAAGCTTGTAACAGACAACACCCTTCCAACCCCATCAGCTGAAAGCTTAACCTTCTTCAGTGAACTCCTGCTTAAGAGGTTGTTTGTGGTGGTTCTTCACACTTCTTTGATGATAGTTTGCGATTCACATTTTTATAGACAATTTCCATTGTTCATTCCCTGTCACCATTCTCTACGGAAAAAGGATTGTTTCCTTACCATTTTTGCAACAAACTGCAAATGGAAAACCACTGGTTGAGTTTAGCTCCATTCAAATGCTCTGGAACAGAAACATTGCACCTGCTGACATAACCAATTGGAAGACATTGGAGATTTGGAGAATGTCTGCGATTATCCTGGTTGTAGAACACGGATTGGTCTTGACTTGCTCCTTCATTTTGTTGTTGCTAATCTCAGTTGGATTTCAGAGTGAGGTGCATTTTGAACCAGAAACTTACCCAATCAAATTCTTTAAACACCATTTCTGGCACACACATCATCATCATCATCGTTTAGCGTCCGCCTTCCATGCTGGCATGGGTTGGACGGTTCAACTGGGGTCTGGGAAGCCAGAAGGCTGCACCGGGCCCAGTCTGATCTGGCAATGTTTCCATGGCTGGATGCCCTTCCTAACGCCAACCACTCCGTGAGTGTAGTGGGTGCTTTTTACGTGCCAGACGAGGCTGGCAAACGGCCACGATCGGATGGTGCTTTTTACGTGCCACCGGCACACACAGCACAAATCTTCCTGCAGGTTTCTGCTATCTTCTTGCCATTTTTTAAAATAAAAAAAGCATGAGGTATCAATAATATTTGTTTTGGTTCTCCATTTTCAGGCTGACCCCAAGCACACAAAATACCTATCTTGTCGGATGTTCGTGTTGGACTACATTGAAATGTCAAGTAACCAAAGCATGTGGATAGGACAGACAGAAGTTGGCCACTGAGCAGAGCGTTTCAAGTTTAGTATCAACAAAAAATGAACAGACTTTTTAGCCAACCCTACACACACACACATACATGATAGACTTCCATACAGTTTTCGCTCACAACATCATAAGCGGAAAGTGTAACCTCTCGAAAGAGCTGTTCTTCACTCCTGCTCCAGAGCGTTGGGTGCGGGGTCACTCCGAAAAGCTCTATCTGCGACGATTTCATCTCAATCGAAGGAGAGGGGCTTTCTCCGTCCGGGTTGCAGATCCGTGGAATAAGCTGCCGGACAAGATAGTGAAGATGCCGACAACCGCTCGGTTCAAAGTCTCTCTTGACCACAAGTGGCCTGAACTCTTTGCATGAACACCACCCTATACATAACTCCATGTCCCCCTACATGGCCTTGCTCTTTGCTTTCTGAGCCAAAAAATTAACTAACTAACTAACTAAAAGCTTGTAACAGACAACACCCTTCCAACCCCATCAGCTGAAAGCTTAACCTTCTTCAGTGAACTCCTGCTTAAGAGGTTGTTTGTGGTGGTTCTTCACACTTCTTTGATGATAGTTTGCGATTCACATTTTTATAGACAATTTCCATTGTTCATTCCCTGTCACCATTCTCTACGGAAAAAGGATTGTTTCCTTACCATTTTTGCAACAAACTGCAAATGGAAAACCACTGGTTGAGTTTAGCTCCATTCAAATGCTCTGGAACAGAAACATTGCACCTGCTGACATAACCAATTGGAAGACATTGGAGATTTGGAGAATGTCTGCGATTATCCTGGTTGTAGAACACGGATTGGTCTTGACTTGCTCCTTCATTTTGTTGTTGCTAATCTCAGTTGGATTTCAGAGTGAGGTGCATTTTGAACCAGAAACTTACCCAATCAAATTCTTTAAACACCATTTCTGGCACACACATCATCATCATCATCGTTTAGCGTCCGCCTTCCATGCTGGCATGGGTTGGACGGTTCAACTGGGGTCTGGGAAGCCAGAAGGCTGCACCGGGCCCAGTCTGATCTGGCAATGTTTCCATGGCTGGATGCCCTTCCTAACGCCAACCACTCCGTGAGTGTAGTGGGTGCTTTTTACGTGCCACCGGCACAGGTGCCAGGCGAGGCTGGCAAACGGCCACGATCGGATGGTGCTTTTTACGTGCCACCGGCACACACAGCACAAATCTTCCTGCAGGTTTCTGCTATCGTCTTGCCATTTTTTAAAATAAAAAAAGCATGAGGTATCAATAATATTTGTTTTGGTTCTCCATTTTCAGGCTGACCCCAAGCACACAAAATACCTATCTTGTCGGATGTTCGTGTTGGACTACATTGAAATGTCAAGTAACCAAAGCATGTGGATAGGACAGACAGAAGTTGGCCACTGAGCAGAGCGTTTCAAGTTTAGTATCAACAAAAAATGAACAGACTTTTTAGCCAACCCTACACACACACACATACATGATAGACTTCCATACAGTTTTCGCTCACAACATCATAAGCGGAAAGTGTAACCTCTCGAAAGAGCTGTTCTTCACTCCTGCTCCAGAGCGTTGGGTGCGGGGTCACTCCGAAAAGCTCTATCTGCGACGATTTCATCTCAATCGAAGGAGAGGGGCTTTCTCCGTCCGGGTTGCAGATCCGTGGAATAAGCTGCCGGACAAGATAGTGAAGATGCCGACAACCGCTCGGTTCAAAGTCTCTCTTGACCAGAAATGGCCTGAACTCTTTGCATGAACACCCTCCCTGTACATAACTCCCTGTCCCCCTACTTGCTTTTTGCTTTTTGAGCCAAAAAATTAACTTAACTATGTGTCAACCCAGGTCTATAGTAGGAGACATTTACCCAAGGTACTGCAGAGTGGCACTGAATGTGGAACCACATGGTTGTAAAGTGAGATATATTTATGCACTTATGAAAAAAGAACCCCCACATACACAAAAAACAAAACAAATGTCTGAATGCCGATGGAGATGGGACAACGATACGATGGAGGGGAAGAAGTGGAAACAAAGACAGACGGAGGAAAACACGAAGAGAGGTTGCATCCACTGTTGATTGGCTGTCATTGGTTTGTGTTGAGGTGTTGAAGGCATGGAAGACTCACAGGTAATGGATAGGAGGAGGAGGAGGAGGATAACAGAAATACAGAAAGGTAAAAAAGGAAATGGACGAATGCAAGAGAAAAATGTGGTATGCATGTGTGTGTGTATATATATGTGTTATATGTATATGTATATATATATATATATATATATATATATATTTATATATATATATATATATATATATTATATATATATATTTATATATATATATATATATATATATATATATTTATATATATATATATATATATATATATATATATATATATATATATATATTTATATATATATATATATTATATATATATATATATATATATATATATATATATATCACGTGACCGACCAGACCATCAGATGTCACTGGTCACAATGCATTTGCATTGTTTTAGCCTTCGAATGAAGCCACCCCGCTGGCTAAGCGAGCAGGCCAACAGAAGAAAGAGAGAGAGAAAGTTGTGGTGAAAGAGTACAGCAGGGATCACCACCCCCTGCCTGAGCCTCGTGGATCTTAAAGGTGTTTTCGCTCAATAAACACTCACAACGCCCGGTCTGGGAATCGAAACCGCGATTCTACGACTGCAAGTCCGCTGCCCTAGCCACTGGGCCATTGCGCCTCCACACACACACACATATACATATATATATATATATACATACACACACACACACACACACACACAAACAAACACGCATGCAAATATATTTATCTATCTATACACATATACATACACACACACATATATACAGAAACATACATGAACACACACACATAAATATATATATATTACTCCTTCTTTCAGTCATCTGACTACGGCCAAGCTGGAGCACCACATTTAGTTGAAGAAATCGACCCCAGGACTTATTCTTTGTAAGCCTAGTACTTATTCTATCGGTCTCTTTTGCTGAACCGCTAAGTGACGGGGACGTAAACACACCAGTATCAGTTGTCAAGTGATTGCGGTGGGGACAAATGCAGACTCACAAACACACACACATACATATATATATATATAAAAAGCACCATCCGATCGTAGCCTTTGCCAGCCTCGTCTGGCACGTAAAAAGCACCCACTATAATCATGGAGTGGTTGGTGTTAGGAAGGGCATCCAGTTGTAGAAACAGCCAAAGAAAAGTAGCCTAGGAAGTGGGGGAGGGGGCAAAGTCACAATGTAAAAACATGGGAAATGGATATAAAATGATGACTATATAGGCGCAGGAGTGGCTGTGTGGTAAGTAGCTTGCTTACCAACCACATGGTTCCGGGTTCAGTCCCACTGCATGGCACCTTGGGCAAGTGTCTTCTGCTATAGCCCCGGGCCGACCAATGCCTTGTGAGTGGATTTGGTAGACGGAAACTGAAAGAAGCCCGTCGTATATATGTATATATATATATATGTGTGTATTTGTGTGTGTGCATGTTTGTGTGTCTGTTTGTCCCCCTAGCATTGCTTGACAACCGATGCTGGTGTGTTTATGTCCCCGTTACTTAGCGGTTCGGCAAAAAGATACTGATAGAATAAGTACTGGGCTTACAAAAAGAATAAGTCCCGGGGTCGAGTTGCTCGATTAAAGATGGTGCTCCAGCATGGCCGCAGTCAAATGACTGAAACAAGTAAAAGAGTAAAAGAGTAAAGGTAAAGAAGGTGGCTAATTTTTGCCCCTGTGCAGGTTTGTAAAAATCTATGCTATGTCACTGGGGCCCTTCTGTATAATATAAGAAGGATTACCTGTAATCTATGTTAAGGGCTTCAGTGTGAGGACACTGGGATTTCTTATCCAAAGTCTCTCAGTTCTTTCCTATTAAACCCCAATGAGATGCTGAAAATAGTAAGACATTTGTCTTATGAAGAAAGGCTGAAGACGCTCGGCCTTTATTCTCTAGAAAATAATGATGCCGTGGAGATCTCGTTCTTGCTCACAACATCATAAGCGGAAAGTATAACCTCTCGAAAGAGCTGTTCTTCACTCTTGCTCCAGAGTGTCAGCTGCGGGGGTCACTCCGAAAAGCTCTATCTGCGACGATTTCATCTCAGTCGAAGGAGAGGGGCTTTCTCCGTCCGGATTGCGGATCCGTGGAATAAGCTGCCGGACGAGATAGTGAAGATGCCGACGACCGCTCGGTTCAAAGTCTCCCTCGACCACAAGTGGCCTGAACTCTTTACATGAACACCCTAACTGTACATAACTCCATGTCCCCCTACATGGCCTTGCTTTTTGAGCCAAAAAATTAACTTAACTTAACATTACAGGTAACTGAAGGGAGGAGCGTCCTATAAACAAAATGTGGCTGTGTGGTAAACGAGTTGGTGTCCCATCCACATGGTTGTGAGTTCAGTCCCACTGCATGGCATCTTGGATGTGCATCTCCTACAATAGCTCTGGGCCAACCAAAGCCTTGTGAGTGGATTTGATAGATGGAAACTAAAAGAAGCCCACCATAGATGCAGGAGTGGGTGTGTGGTAAGTAGCTTACTAACCAACCACATGGTTCCGGGTTCATTCCCACTGCGTGACACCTTGGGCAAGTGTCTTCTACTATAGCCCCGGGCCGACCAATGCCTTGTGAGTGGATTTGGTAGACGGAAACTGAAAGAAGCCTGTCGTATATATATATATATATATATATGTGTGTGTGTGTGTGTGTGTGTGTGTGTGTGTGTGTGTGTGTGTGTGTGTGTGTGTGGTGAGTGTGTGTGTGAGAGTGTGTGTGTATGTGTTGTCCCCCTAGCATGCTTGACAACCGATGCTGTGTGTTTATGTCCTTGTAACTTAGCGGTTCGGCAAAGAGACCGATAGAATAAGTACTGGGCTTACAAAGAATAAGTCCTGGGTTGATTTGCTCGACTAAAGGCGGGGCTCCAGCATGGCCGCAGTCAAATGACTGAAACAAGTAAAAGAGTAAAGAGTATATCATCCTCATCATTATTTAATGTCCTTCTCTTCCATGCTGGGATGGTTTGACAAGAACAGATGAGCAAGAGTGCTCAACCAGGTTCCATAGTCTGCTTTGGCATGGGTTCTACTGCTAGATGCCCTTCCTAATGCCAACCACTTAAGAAAGTGTACTGGTGCTTTTTATGTGGCACCAGCACTAGTGTCATCACAAAGTACCTGCAAGATGAGACCCCTCAACCTGAGTGGGGTTAAAATGGAGGGATAAGGACGCTATTATAGAGGGAAAGGATCAGGCATGTTGCTGCAGAGATGACATGATTTATCCACCTGTGGAGGGGGTCAGGTACAAGATGAATCTGCGACAGAATAGAAGGATGTTTGTGTGTGTGTGTTTGTCTTCCACCATCACTTGGTAACCAGTGTTGGTTTGCTGACACCCCTATAATTTAGGAGTTTCATAAAAGGACACTGATAACAATGTAGCAGGCTTTCAAAAATAAATGCAGGGGTCAATTTGCTTGACTAAACCCAGTGCTGAAGCATGGCCGCAGTCTAATAAAAGATCAAAAATAAGATATGGTGCCATATATGGGTTTATGAGCAGAGTCAGACTAAATGCATATTAATTAAAATACAGGTCCAGATACTGCAACAGCTTGGGTTTCAGAGGACCACAGCTCTTTAACATCCTCCCTAAATGCCTGAAAGACTTACATGGTGTGGATGTGGGCTTCTTTAAAACTAAGCTGGATCTCTTCTTGTTGGGGGTCCCAGATGAACCTACCTCACGACAGGAGACACAGATGCGGGCAGTGGCATCGAACTCCCTTGTTGATCAAGTGCCACGTATCAGAGGTGGATTCACATATTAGTGTAGCTCATTCAGTGGTGGTGCCCCAGCATGGCCACGGCCTTCGGGCTAAAACATTTTTAAGGATTTTTTTTTTAAGGAATTAAATGTATACACGTGAATTACTTTACAACACTTCCTGCCCCCATGTGGCCTCCCTCCTCCTCATTATAATTATGGTAGTCATTAAGAGAGAGAGAGAGAGAGAGATAGTTTTCATGAGGAAGGGATAAAGATTTGTTTTTGATGCAATATTTACAACATATAATGGTTGATTTATTTTTCAAGACAAGAAGGAAATATTTGAAGGCAAAAACATAAAACACACCAAAGTATTCCTTCTAAAACGCAGCAACCGTATACAAATATATGTATGTATATGTGCATGTATACACATATATGTATATGTGTCTATAGAGATATGTCTATATCTGTACTCTCTCTCTTTTACTCTTTTACTTGTTTCAGTCATTTGACTGCGGCCATGCTGGAGCACCGCCTTTAGTCAAACAAATCGACCACGGGACTTATTCTTTTTTGTAAGCCCAGTACTTATTCTATCGGTCTCTTTTGCCGAACCGTTAAGTGACGGTGATGTAAACACACCAGCATAAGTTGTCAAGCAATGCTAGGGGGACAAACACAGACACAAACACACACACACATATACATATATATATACGACAGGCTTCTTTCAGTTTCCGTCTACCAAATCCACTCACAAGGCTTTGGTCGGCCCGAGGCTATAGCAGAAGACACTTGCCCAAGATGCCACGCAGTGGGACTGAACCCGGAACCATGTGGTTGGTTAGCAAGCTACTTACCACACAGCCACTCCTGTGCCTATGTATGTATATTTCTTTTGTCTGATAAGCTACTTAGCTGTGGGTGCCATGTAAAAAGCACCCGGTGCACCCTGTAGAGAGTTGGTGTCAGGAAGAGCACCCAGCTGTAGAAACTATGCCAGAACAGACATAGAACCTGGTATGGCCCCTGGCTTTGCCAGTTCCTGTCAAACCATCCAACCCATGCCAGCACAGACATTAAATGATTATGAGGATGATGATGCATATAAACATTACACCCAGTCATGTCAATATATTTATGTGTGTGTGTGTGTGTTTGTGTGCATACACACACACACATATAAAGGGAAGATAACTCAGACTATCCCATCTGACTCATAAATTATTACTCTACAGTTGTATATTTTCTTTGAATGATATTTCAAAGGAATACATCATCTTTCCACACACTTTCATTTTACTTCTTCTGCTGTCACACACTCTCTAGTTGCCCCTTCATAATCTCCTACAAAACTTTCACACTTATTCCTCCAACTATTCCCTTAGTGTGACAATGATTGAATACACAAAGAATACAAATATACACATATAATATATATATATATATATATATACATACACACACACACACACACACACACATACTTAGTAGGGTCCCTTGACTTCTTAGAAATCAGTTCCTAAGCTGGTTTAGTCTCTTTCACCTTCCGTTGGTGTGTGTGTATATATATTCTGTTTTTTATATAAATTTTCATCTGTCCTGCCCGCCAAATTTGGTTCTGGTGTTCGCTGAATTCTTTCCTCTAGAGAATTTCCTTGTAGTTTGATTGTTGATGGTCTATTTCTAGCATTCGGCCGATTTCCTAGCAGTAAGCCCTGCCAATATACACATATATTAGAATTTTCTCTGACTTCTCAGATTTTTTGTATGCTGGACTACTGGTTTTAAATTGATATTAAAATTAATATTAATTTATCTCCCTCATTATTTATATATATATATGTATCTTATATTGCCTAGTCATACAAACCAATTTGTAAAAGCTTTTGACAGGTGAATAATTTATTGCTGTAAATGTCTTTTCATAAACTTTTGGCTGGTAAATGTTTTTAACTTTGATATCTATCATTATTATAACCATTTTTGCTGCCATTGCATGTATAGTGATTTGATTGGCTGTAATTCAAACTGTCCCCTTCCCAAAATGAGCAGCTTCAATAAAGCATTATTCCAAAACAACTCATGATTTCAATATATCTACCTGCAAATATATTCCTTCACAGTTTGATGGGGAATATTGCCTGATGAAATGGTGTGGTCATGTAATAATGTAATATCATGTAATATTATGCAGTACTGAATAAATAATCACGCTATGGAAATGTGGGTAGCACAAATTTTTAAGCTGTTTGTTCTTGTTTCTCTAGAACGTGTGTGTGAGTGTAGATAGAGACATACATACATATACAGATTCAGCGATGGATCTGAGTGACTCTTGGTGTTTTATGTTTCCATTCTTTGTTGGGTTCTAATTATTAAGGAGAGAATTACACACAGGTGGAGGAGACTGATACGGTAACACCCATGCACAGAACAACAACAATGGTTTACAATTAAATGACATAAATGTAATAAGGTTCTCTAATACACAGGTGATGGATCGAAGTGTGTAGTCATAAATTTAACGAAACCAACATTCTGGATATTTATGAAGGAAACAAACAGTTTGACAGACAATCAGAAGTCATATGAGGAAGAGTGCACATGCATGTCATTTAATACAAACAGGATTTAAATCCAAGCTGCTGCTAGTTTCATGCTGTGAAAACATGATGGTCTAACAAGCTTGTATAGTGATTGGTGTGTTTCTAAGCCATCTTTCAGAAACAGATATACAACATGGCTGGTCTTTCTTGAAAGAAATGAGGAAGGATACTGGTTTTTGAGGAAACAGAAGAAAGGATAACAGGAAATGAAAAGGCCAGCCATGTTGTATATCTGAATGTGAGAGATTCATCAGAAACACATGCTACACTAAACTACTAACAGTAGCTTCAAATTAAATCCTGTGGAATCTTGAAGCAGATAAGGCTATAGATAACAGTGTATAAGCATAGAGTTAAAAACCCCCTTTGGATAGTAAAAGTCAAAGGCTGCCTGTTGGACTTACAGCGACATCACCAGTCAACATGACAGATGTTCTACCATTGGACCAAATTTATATATTGTCAACAATATATATACATATATGCATGTGTATGTGTGTGTATATATATATATACACACACATATAGTGATACTGATATTTTGAAACCATTTAATACGTACATTTCAGGCCTGCATAGTATATAACAGACACTGCATCCCTTATATGACATGTACCACAGAACATTTTTAACTGAGGAAGATCTTAAGTGATAGATGTATTTCCTATCATATACTATGCTGACCTGAAAGTTGTATGTTGAATGATTTCAAAATATCACTGTTTGGTTGGACTCTATTATTGCAATTTAGATGACTCAATGCCTATACAAGACTCGCTGAGGTGATCTTGACTCCACTTTGCAAATATTCTGACAACAATTTGGTGTAGTTTGTTGTGTTTGGCTGGTAAATGTTTTTAACTTTGATATCTACCATTATTATAATCATTTTTGCTGCCATTGCATGTATAGTGATTTGATTGGCTATAATTCAAACTGTCCCCTTTCCAAAATGAGCAGCTTCAATAAAGTAGTATTCCAAAACAACTCATGATTTCAATATATCTACCTGCAAATATATTCCTTCACAGTTTGATGGTGAATATTGCCTGATGAAATGGTGTGGTCATGTAATAATGTAATATCATGTAATATTATGCAGTACTGAATAAATGATCACGCTATGGAAATGTGGGACTCTGCACTATTTCTTAGCATAACATAAAACATAGATATTGATATACACATATAAATACACATATTTTTATATACAGACATAAAATATATATGTAATAAGTTATATTTATATAAAACACATAGAACAGATATAATACATACACAAGTGTATATCTACCAATCTAGGAAGCTGTGTACACACACACATAAATATACCCGTTTCTTTATTACCCACAAGGGGCTAAACATAGAGGGGACAAACGGATTAAGTCGATTACATCGACCCCAGTGTGTAACTGGTACTTAATTTATCGACCCTGGAAGTATGAAAGGCAAAGTCGACCGTGGCGGAATTTGAACTCAGAACGTAACGCCAGATGAAATACGGCTACGCATTTCGCCCGGCGTGCTAACGTTTCTGCCAGCTCGCCGCCTTAATAAATATAGGTCTGACCTATACATATGTGATATATATATATGTGTGTATGTGTGAGTATACATATATACATATAAATGCCAACGCACAAGGCTCTTGACCTTTGAATTACTGTTGCTTCTAACAAATATTAATAAAAATGTGTGTGTATGTGTGTCACAGACATATTTACATGCATATGGGAGACTTGGGAAGCAACACATTCAGTTTTGAAGAAATATTACTCTACTCTTATTCACTGCACTGAGTACTTCTCCCCACCCCTTGAACTGCCTCCACAATGATGTCATGTTGTTCTTGCCATTGACAACATTACAACAAACAGTTTCACCATTCTCAAATCTTGGGGTGGATCATCAAACCCACTTCTTTATGTTACAGCTGCGATGGTTTAAGTTTGTCACCCAAAATGTTTGTAAACTGAAACTATTTTTCCCATAGAAAATTCAAAAGAAGACACAGTGAATTCAAGCAGGGATGTGCATGGAGTGAGAGCCAGACAGCAACTGATGCTCCTCAACAAATACTTCCAGCTTGTTGCTAACGATTGTTGTTAATTTGCATGTTTATTACACTGTTTGTCACCTGAGGTGTTTCATGTTAAAAAATTGCTTGTAAACCAATTTGTTTGTGAGAAGAGGTGTTCGTAAACAGGTGTTCCCATATATATATATGTGTGTGTATGTGTGCGTGTATAAATAAATATATATATATATATATATATACTGTCTACCAATAGTTCACATCACCTGATGAAATGGCTGGTAAATTAGCATATAAAATATTATGCAATACATCATGTGCAAATAAATTACTAGGCTATTGAAACATATGTAACATGAATTGAGCTAATGAATATCCATCTTTGTTAAACTTGGCTTTGCATACAGAAACACGTGAAAATGGGTGCTGCCCATATTGCCTGCAGTCTTACTGGTGGCCACCACACACAGACAAAATTTCTACTCTTTGAGTACTCACAGCCATGACTGAGTGTGGTTGTAGCCAGAGATATGTCTGAGCAATACTACTGTATATGCAGATAGGCATGTTTGAGTAGTGTTGGGTGCTTAGAGGAATGGGGTTGAGTAAGGCATTGTACTCAAAAAGAACTGAGTGCAACAGGATACTCAGCTGTGAGGCTCAGTTATGTAATTTACTCAAGATTAAAGCAGTGGAGTACCAAGTGGAAGGTCACTCAATAGAAGAGAAAATATAGAGGTGAATGTCAGAGTAATGTGGCACATTGGAAAGGAGCACAGGGGAGTGCTTTTGTGTACTCAGAGAGCCACAGCTGAGCAACAACAATTGTTGAGTGTGATGATAGGCCATTCATCACGACTGTCATCATCTTTTCTCTGCTTCTTAATACACATCACAATAAACACACATATATATGTATACACATACACACACATATATTATGTACATGTATGCGTATATATATATATATATATATATATATATATATATACAAGAAGGCTGCCAGGTCATTAAATGAGTATGACCCTAGCTGACGAAATAGAATGGATCACAGCATCACACATTGTGACAGTGACCATGGCTCTCAAATCCTTCAAGAGACTCATAGAACTCGTTGCAGGATCAACAGCCAAATTCTTTCTAACTTTTTGGTTGTTTTGCATCATTGTGATGATTTTCTTTATACACACACACACATATAGATAGATATATAGACATACATATACATGCATACATACATATATATATACATTGGAAGGTTTGGAGATGATGTACAGGTATTATATATTAGAAGAAATGAGGTACTCAGAAGATCGGATGGTTTTTATATTTAGATATTTATTTGTATATTACATTTATATATATATATATATAAAAATGTAATATACAAAAAATATCTATAAATATAAACCATCCGATCTTCTGAGTACCTCATTTCTTCTAATATATATATACACATATACACACACAGTTAATATAAAACACAATCTATAAATGTTTCTATCGACCATAATTAGTACAACTGATAAAATATATATATATATATATATATATATATATATAGATAGATAGATGACACACACAAAGCAGAGGCTGCCACAACTATCACCACACACACACACACACACACAAACACACCTTATGGTAAGGTAGTCTTTTGGAACTTACCTTGGAAAATACACCAGCAAACCTCCACAGTCCACCAAACCCAATACCTGGGTGTGCAAAAGAAAACAAAGAAGCATTTATTAATTCCTTAGCATATTGACCGTTGTCTTCAATAAATCCATGCATTATTTCATAGCTTTCAGATATCAATGATAATGCTGTTTATTTTAAGAATTAGGCAGGTGTGGAAATAGGAAGACCAGATATCATCATCATCATTTCATATCTGTTGTCCATGCTGGCATAGGTTGGATGGTTTGACCAGGGCGGCGAGCTGGCAGAATCGTTAGCACGTCGGGCGAAATGCGTAGCCGTATTTCGTCTGCCGTTACGTTCTCAGTTCAAATTCCGCCGAGGTCGACTTGGCCTGTCATCCTTCTGGGGTCGATTAAATAAGTACCAGTTGCACACTGGGGTCGATTAAATAAGTACCAGTTGCACACTGGGGTCGATGTAATCGACTTAATCTGTTTGTCCTTGTTTTTTCCCCTCTGCGTTTAGCCCCTTGTGGGTAGTAAAGAATTGACCAGGGCTGGTAAGCTGCACTACACTCCAGTCTGATTTGGTATAGTTTTCTATGGCTGGACGCCCTTCCGAATTCCAACCACTCCAAAAGTGTAACAGGTGCTTTTATGTGCCATTTGCGTGACCCCAGTATCTGCCACGACTGCAATTTTACTTGGCTTGAGGGGTCTTCTTCTCAAGTACAACGGAATGCCAAAGGTCTCGTTTATGTCTCTGTGAGGCCCAACGCTCAAAAGGAACTCAGCCACTTTGCTTCCATGAGGCCCAACACTTGAAAGGAACTTGGCCAGATTCACTGCTAAAATGTTAACCCATTAGCTTTCTGATTTACTGTCAAATATCATCTTTATTTGGCAGGGCAAGTGAGACCATAACCCGTGGCCTCTTCCTGAGATGTAGCCAGCCCACTTATGCATACCTTTCCTTCTTGGGACACAAAACTCTACTTGTGAAGATCTGTTGGGGCAAGTGAAATAGAAATCGAAATCACTCAAAAATCAATGGAAATTGTAGTTGTGATACCAGTGCTGGTGGCACGTAAAAGACCCATCCAAACGTGGCCATTGCCAGCGCCGCCCCGACTGGCTTCCGTGCTGGTGGCACGTAAAAAGCACCAACCGATCGTGGCCGTTGCCAGCCTCGCCTAGCACGTAAAAAGCACCCACTGCACTCACGGAGTGGTTGGCGTTAGGAAGGGCATCCAGCTGTAGAAACACTGCCAGATCAGACTGGAGCCTGGTGCGGCCTCCTGGCTTCCCAGACCCCAGTTGAATCGTCCAACCCATGCTAGCACGGAAAACGGACGTTAAACGATGATGATGATGATGATGATGATTTACACTGTTTTCAATTATTCCTGCATTACCTCATTGCTTTGAGTTTTCAGTTTTAAAATGACATTGTAGAAGAGGTGTGAGAGGTCAGACTAGGCAAGTTTTAACATAAAGCAGGGAGAATACTTGGGCTGAATGTTGGCCCATTTACGTGGTAAAGGGTTAACCCTACGGCATTCAGAGTATTCTGTCAAATATAATCCTTATTTATTCAACTTATCATGCATTTTGTCATAGATTTGAGATTTCAAGGATGCGATTTGTTTATATCTAGAGGGACATTGCCGGGTAGGTGCGAGAGGTTGGATCTGAACAGTTTGAACATAAAACAGGGGGCCAATATTTGGCCTGAATGGTGCCAGTCTACATGACACTTTGTTGGTTTCAAATTTTGGCACAAGGCCTGCAATTTTGGGGGAAGGGATAAGTCGAGGACACCAACCTTGGTGCTTGACTGGTTCTTTATTTTATTGACCCTGAAAGGGACGAAAGACAAAGCCAACCTCAGTGGAATTTGAACTCGGAACATAAAGAGGGATGAAATGCCACTGGTTTCAAGATGGACACAAAACATGAGTTTGATGGTGGGCCACTCTTCTTCTTCTTCACTTTAAAATCAGTCACTGCCCAAGTGATCAATCATTCCAGATCAGGGAATCTTAATGGAGGGCCATATAAGATTTTGTTAACATTTATCTGCAAGAAATTGCTTGCACTTCTACAAGAACACAAAATTGGTTTCACAAATTTAAAAAATTTAATGGCACATAAAAAGCACCATCCGAGCGTGGCTGTTCGCCAGCCTCGTCTGGCACCTGTGTTGGTGGCACGTAAAAGGCACCTACCGATTGTGGTCGTTGGGGCAAGTGTCATCAACTAAATCCCTTGGATGACCAAAGCCTTGTGAATAGATTTGGTTGATGGAAACTAAGAGAAGCCTGTCATATATGTGTACGTGTCTGCATGTATGTGTTTGTGTGTCTCCTTGTCTACACATCGTGTGATGGCTGTAAACGAGTATCACCTTCATATGCAGGATATTCTTTGCTTCTGGTCTTGCATGAAAAACATATCTGGCCATGCGGAAATCTTGGCTTGCTTTCAAAACGGGTGGGGTGTTGCATTTCTTGGTAACAGGAAGGGCATCTGGCTGTAGAGAGTTTGCCTGGACAAAATACTGTCTGACCCATGAAAGCATTGAAATACTCACAAGATTTCCACAAGAAGTGAAGGAAACCCTACATTCCATTTGAGTCCAATGCTTCCTGGGACAAGGTCTGATGGTGAGGGGCCAGTTCACCATCAAAAGTTATCAGGGCATCAGCCACCTCTCAGTCTGCTTCTCAGTGACCCCCCTCACCAGTCTGCTCATACAAGGCCCTTACTCAAGTCTTCTCCACCTGGCGGTCTGATCTGAACCAGAAACCCAAATCTCTTACCCAAATGCTTGTTCTGTTATTACAGAAGCTGTCGTCTCCTTACCTGCACCCGCTTCCTCCAGCACTCAAAAGATTAAAAAAGAAGAAAACTAAAACACAAAAAGCAGCCAGTACACTGTGTGGAGTGGTGGGCATTAGGAAGGGCATCTAGCTGTAGAAACCAAGCCAGAACAGACAATGGAACCTGGTACAGCTCCCAGCCTTGCCAGCTCCTGTCAAACCATCCAACCCATGCTAGCATGGAAAACGGATGTTAAATGATGATGATGATAACTGGATTGTCTATCAGTTTGTAATTCTGGGTAGCTTTCTTGGGGTACGCAGGTGATGTGAGAGTGTTGTACTCATAGGTGTAGACACAGCTTAAAAAGTTTGGCATCTTCATGGTTTTGGGCTCTCCTACTACAGCCCTGGGCCAACCAAAGTCATGGGAGTAAATTTGGTAGACAGAAACAGAAAGAAGCCCACTATATTTCATTTAGGTATAGCAATACTAATAACTTGGTGTTGGAACACAATAAACGAATGCTTCAGAAACAAAAAAAAACAAAAGCATTTGTTGAGTTCAACGGGTAATGGAGAGATTATATCAATGAGAAGGGAACGAGAAATCACGTCATGAAACCTCATTTCTTTACACCTGTTTCGGCTTCAAACTGCAATGCACACATGATCAAGTGCTTGTGTTTCACATTATAGTTTTGTGCAAGCTTTCATAAGAAAGTGAGGTTTATTTGGGAAAGCATGTATGAGCATGCGTATGTGTCATTTATCTTGGGTTATATTTCATCATCATCATCATCATTTAACGTCCGCTTTCCATGCTAGCATGGGTTGGACGGTTCAACTGGGGTCTGGGGAGCCCGAAGGCTGCACCAGGCCAGTCAGATCTGGCAGTGTTTCTACAGCTGGATGCCCTTCCTAAAGCCAACCAATCCGAGAGTGTAGTGGGTGATTTTATGTGCCACCGACACAGGTGCCAGACGAGGCTGGCGAACGGCCACGCTCGGATAGTGTTTTTATGTGCCACCGACACAGGTGCCAGATGAGGCTGGCGAACGGCCACGATCGGATGGTGTTTGTTACGTGCCCACAGCACGGAGGCCAGTCGATGCGGTACTGGCTACGGCCACGTTCGGATGGTTTTCTTGTGTGCCACTGGCACTGGTACCACAAAGATACAAATTCCATTGATGTTCATCTATTTAATATAACACAAATTACCAAGGTCATGTTTTCTATGCTTTTTTTATATAAACCCAAGTCACTTGGCTGCTGGAGATAAGGCCAGATAATTGCTGTGCTGACATGGCCGATGCCAGCTCCGCCATGACAGGCTTCCATGCCGGTGGCACGTTAAAAGTACCAACCGATCGTGGCCGATGCCAGACTCCCCTGGCACCTGTGCCGGTGGCATGTAAAAAGCACCCACTACACTCGCGGAGTGGTTGGTGTTAGGAAGGGCATCCAGCTGTAGAAACACTGCCAGATCAGACTGGAGCCTGGTGCAGCCCCTGGCTTCCCAGACCCCAGTTGAACCGTCCAACCCGTGCTAGCATGGAAAGCGGACGCTAAACGATGATGATGATGATGGCTATCAATCCAGAAACATGTCACAATTATCCTCTTCCTCGCTAGACAGTAAGCCTGTCCTTTTCTTTAAAGGCATGTCAGCTTTGGAGGATTCTTGATTCTAGGGATGATCTCCCCATCTCAAGTGGAGTTGGTCTTAATTACCATTTGCTAATTATGATACGTCCTCTTGAGAGAGGAAGAGATTATTTTAATAAATCAACAATTTATGTTGTATGGTATTTGATATACCTGTGTGTGCTGGCTCCAATACTCATGATTGTAGTTGTTTCTGCCTAGGTGAATCCTCCAAACAATAGGGTTCACCTGGAGCTGGTGCACCTTCAATCACATTTCTGCAGAAACTAAACCTCAAAGGTGTTCCAACCATGATCATCCCCTCTTTTTGTATATCTAACACTACAGTGGCCAAAGTGTTTTCCTTTTAAGACATGGATAGTTTGAAGCAGTCTGACTGCTATTTCTAGCAACTGCTTAGATACACCCAGTAACAGAAGGATGATGATGATGACCGTGGTTATGTTTGTAGATGCTGACAAAAGCTGTGATGACAGTGTTGATGATGAAAGAGATGGTGATGAAGATGGCACTGACGGAGGGGGTGATAACGGTGGTGGTGGTGGTGATGATGATGACTGTCAATGACAGCAGGGACGACAGTGATGGTGGTGGAGATGATGACAATAGTGTCAATGACAGGTGAGATGACGGTGGCAGTGACGGAGGGGGTGATAGCGGTGGTGGTGGTGGTGATGATGATGACTGTCAATGACAGCAGGGACGACAGTTATGGTGGTGGAGATGGTGACAATAGTGTCAATGACAGGTGAGATGACGGTGGCAGTGACGGAGGGGGTGATAGCGGTGGTGGTGGTGGTGATGATGATGACTGTCAATGACAGCGATGGTGGTGGAGATGGTGACAATAGTGTCAATGACAGGTGAGATGACGGTGGCAGTGACGGAGGGGGTGATAGCGGTGGTGGTGGTGGAGATGATGACAATGATGGTGATAGTGGTGCTGATGATGACGATAGTGTCAATGACAGGTGAGACGATGACGGGTGGCAGTGACGATGCAAACAAAGGGGACGTATACATACTCTGGAGAAACGACAGCTGCTGCTGGGATGAGTCCTCGCAGGCAATCATATTTTGGATGATGCTTTGTACGGCGTTGAGGATGGCCTGGTCTTGGCTTAACGATAACACCGAATTGATTTTGGCATCAAGGAGACTATGTCTGCAAGGGAACGAGAAAAGATCAGAGAATTAGCCAAGGGAAACATCAAACAACCCCAATCAGAGGACAGCTAATTGTTTCAACTGAAAACTATAACTTTATGGGATTACCCTGGGTTTCACATCCATAAAGCTCTTAGCTTTACAGCACATCGTCAGATTCCAAACCTGTTGGTTTATGGCTTCTTCAGCAAAAAGTCAATAAAATGTAAGCCTGATGACTTAAACTTTTTCCTTTGCCATTTCCTTTTATTTCCCTTTTTCTCCTATTTATATTCTTCTAAATCATTCTGACGATGGAACAAGATAAATGCAAATTTACTTCGATTTGATAAACAGAAACAGCTGTAAATGGTTCTGAAGTACAATTAAGCTATGACCTTTTAATACCAATGATCAACTTCTCATTGTTTACTATTGCTCCATTTCTTTCCTTTCCTATATATATTAAACCACAGTTTTACCTTTAAATTACCTACTACGGTATACCTTATAGCTAGGACCATACATAGTGAGGTAATACACAAGGAGTGCCTACGGATGCCGATGCAGTTTCCTCCGATGCTTATCAACCATCTAAGGGATAAATGCATCCATTGTGTATTACCTCACTATGTATGGTCCTAGCTATAAGGTATACCGTAGTAGGTAATTTAAAGGTAAAACTGTGGTTTAATATATATAGGAAAGGAAAGAAATGGAGCAATAGTAAACAATGAGAAGTTGATCATTGGTATTAAAAGGTCATAGCTTAATTGTACTTCAGAACCATTTACAGCTGTTTCTGTTTATCAAATCAAAGTAAATTTGCATTTATCTTGTTCCATCGTCAGAATGATTTAGAAGAATATAAATAGGAGAAAAAGGGAAATGAAAGAAAAAGGAAATGGCAAAGGAAAAAGTTTAAGTCATTAGGCTTACATTTTATTGACTTTTTGCTGAAGAAGCCATAAACCAACAGGTTTGGAATCTGACGATGTGCTGTAAAGCTAAGAGCTTTATGGATGTGAAACCCAGGGTAATCCCATAAACCGGCCTTATCTAACTTCATCATGGGGACTAACCTAGCGGTCACTAACAGCGTTATATTTGACAATTACCAACACCGGATATCTCCACCAGGTATAACTCCTTCGGCAAACATTGCCGGTCAACTAGTCATTTTCCCCACTTACTGCTCCATTCATCTAATTGAAGAAACAAACACACATGTGGAACCCAAAAAGTCACTAAAATGTAAGCCGTAACAAACTTTTTCCTTTTCCTTCTGTTTATATTCTTCTAAATCATTCTGATGATGGAATAAGATAAATGCAAAATTTACTTCGATTTGATAAACAGAAACAGCTGTAAATGGTTCTGAAGTACAATTAAACTATGACCTGCTGCTGCTGCTACTACTACAACAACTACTACTACTACTACAACTTCTCATTGCTTATTATTGCTCCCTTTTTCTTTTCTTTTCTCTCTCTCTCTCTCTATATATATATATATCGTAGCTGTGTGGTAAGAAGCTTCCTTGCCAACCACATGGTTCCGGGTCTAGTCACACTGCGTGACACCTTGGGCAAGTGTCTACTACAGTAGCCTCAGGCTGACCAAAGCCTTGTGAGTGGATTTGGTAGATGGAAACTGAAAGAAGCCCATTGTGTATGTATGTGTCTGTGTTTGTCCCCCCTCCCACTGCTTGGCAACTGGTGCTGGTGTGTTTATGTCCCTATAACTTAGCAGTTCGGCAAAAAGAAACCGATAGAATAAGTACAATGCTTATAAAAAAAAAAGTACTGGGGTGGATACATTCAACTAAAAATTCTTCAAAGTGGTGCTCCAGCATGGCCACAGTCTAATGACTGAAACAATAGATATATATATGTACATACATACATATTTACACACACACACATGTATAAATATAGTCTCTATATTGATTGAGCTTAGAGTTGTGTGGGAAGAAGGGTGTGACCAGGCCCCTACAAACAAAAACCCACCAAGTACGAGAAGCTTCTGCTGGATTGCAGGGAGAAGGCAGGGGCAGTCATGGCAGAAGAGGATTCCCAGCCCACTCGGTATGGAGGATGCTTACAACCATTGGACTAAAGAGCAAAGGGTGGCACCGGAGCAGAGGATGAGGGAGGCAGCAGAAAGCGCCTCCATCAGGAATTGGTTGAAGTAAGACTCAAGAGTCTCAATGAGAATTTCTCTTGTCAGGAATTCTCTTTTACTTGTTTCAGTCATTTGACTGCGGCCATGCTGGAGCACCGCCTTTAGTCGAGTAAATCGACCTCGGGACTTATTCTTTGTAAGCCCAGTACTTATTCTATCAGTCTCTTTTGCCGAACCGCTAAGTGACGGGGACATAAACACACCAGCATCAGTTGTCAAGCAATGCTAGGGAGACAAACACAGACACACAAACATATACATACACATACATATATACGACAGGCTTCTTTCAGTTTCCGTTTACCAAATCCACTCACAAGGCTTTGGTCAGCCCGAGGCTATAGTAGAAGACACTTTCCCAAAGTGCTACGCAGTGGGACTGAACCCGGAACCATGTGGTTGGTTAGCAAGCTACTTACCACACAGCCACTCCTGCGCCTGACAATAAATCCACACACGATTTGAATGCCTTCATGACTCTGTCCCCTACAAACACAGAAATGCTGAGTAGCATGGGGTGGGGGTGGGGGTGAAACAGATAGGGGTCGGATAATGAAAGAGGTTTCTACTTACATCACAGGAAAAACACGAGGAAAGACAACTGACGCCTCCGCTAAATATTCGTACAATATTCGAGCTTCATTTTCATCTGTTGTGTTACGGACCAAAGTTGCCTGTTGAAAAAGAGATCAGTATACTTGTGGTTTAATACATGGATTCATAAAATCATGTAGCTATCACAGAAAGCTCCTCCAGCGGATTTGGCTAACAGACCACAAAGTAATCTAATACAGAAGAGTATAATGTAGAGTTCCATGCAGCTAGAATCCAGGAGATCTGATCGATGAGATTATTTCATGAGGAGAATATAAACCATAAAAAGTCAGGAGGTATAGATTTATTTGGTGTAACCAGGATGTTTGGGTGATCTGATTAGCTAGATGTCTGTATCTGCACTGATTTGTAAATATACAATTATATTGTACTAGCAGTATCGCCTGGCGATGCTCGGGTTTGTAAGGGAAATAACTATATAAGCATTTTTAGAGAGTTACTTCCCTTATATAAACCGAGCAAAAATGCATTAAAAAAAACGAAAAAATGATGGTAAATCTTTTTTAAAATCATAGACTCATCGTAGACGCGTGCTAATACCGAGAAGGGCTTGATATGAATCACGACTATAAGATACCCGCTGTTGGTTAAACTGCACCGCAAAATGTGGGAGTAGTTAGGAATCTAAATCGGAGTAGACAGACTCTCACACACACAACTTCAGTTTTATATATAAAGATGATGCGTAGCATGCGGTATTAGCACAAACATGTAAACAATACACTGAAATTATTATTACATGATGAAGGTTGCGAAACAACTGTAACCCTAAGGATGACACATGATTAAATAAATATATTCACCTGTCATATCTGCTGACTTTTTTATGGCTCAGTTACATTTGTGTGTAAGTGTGGTGGTGGTGGAAGACAGACAAACAGCGAATGAGAAAGCAGTGTGAAAATGGACATACATAATTATATATTTGTGTAAAGTCACATTTCATACATGTTTGACTGTAATCAGTAGGACTAAAACAATATATATATATATACACACACATACACGTATAAATATACTCTCTGAATTGATTAAGCTTAGAGTCAGGTGGGAAGAAGGGTGTGATAAGATCTTTCACTGCAAGAAGAGTTCCGGGAGAAAATTCTCCACCAAGACTCATGTAAAAACATGACTTTATACAAATATATTTAATTCAAAGCTGTTTTATGCCAAATTAATTTTTGCACCAGGCCCCATTGACAGTTTCTGGGGCTGGGTGCCCTTCCAAATGCTAGCAGGCAAAGTGAGAAAACAAAATGTGAATAAATAATATCATCATCATCATCATCATCATCATTTAGCATCCGCTTTCCATGCTAGCATGGGTTGGACGGTTCAACTGGGGTCTGGGAAGCCAGAAGGCTACACCAGGCCCAGTCTGATCTGGCAATGTTTCTACAGCTGGATGCCCTTCCTAACGCTAACCACTCCGTGAGCGTAGTCGGTGCTTTTTACGTGCCAGACGGGGCTGGCAAACGGCCACAGATGGATGGTTTGCTTACGTGCCACTGGCACTGGTATCACAGCTGCAATTTCCATTCATGTTGATCGACTTCGATTTTGGCTCTGATTTCTGATTTCCACTTGCCTCAACGGGTCTTCACAAGTGGAGTTTTTTGTCCTAAGAAGGAAAGGTATGCATAAGTCGACTGGCTACATCCCAGGTAGAGGCCACAGGTTATGGTCTCACTAGTCCTGCCGGGTCTTCTTAGGAATTAATCCTGCTTCAACGATGGGACTGCATACTCTTACAATGATAACATCAGATAGGTGCAAGAAGCTAGATCTAACAGAAAATTTGGGGCCAAATATGGCTAGTTTAAATGCTAAAGGGTTAATCAAGGAATGGGCATGAGGGTCCAGCCAAGTAAAATAGGAATCAAAGCAGTCCATAGGTAAAAAAAAAAAAAAAAGAGGTCGAGAACCACTGATGTGAGTACTTACCAAGACAGTGAGTACGAGGACTTGCGTATCGTAACCTGTCAGCACTTCAGGATCTAGCAACACGTTGTTTTCATTCGACACCGATCCACGTCCGCTGCGCGGCAAGTTCAAGCCGGACTTGGAGCTGTCTAACTTCTTTGAGCCTGGGGTTGGCATGGAACTGCTACGAGTCTTAAACAATGGCGGCCGGGTGGAAGAATCTGCATCAAAGCTACGCCAAACTTTGGGACTGTTCACCTGCAGCAAAGAAACACAGGAAGCAAAAGTAGAAAAGGGACTCCATAAAATGTTGGAGATGAAGAGATGTTTGAAGATGGATGAGGCAAGAGGGAAAAATTGTAAATTTATTTGGAAAGACACAACAAATGGAGCTTTTTCAATTTTTCATTACAAACAAAAATGTCAGGTTTAGAATGAAATAATATAAATAAAATAAAAATAGGATAGAAATATGAGTTACCTTAATGGGAAATATCCAAAGCAGAGAGAAATAAAATTTAAAGATGTCGAAAATTACATGAGAATCACATGAGATGGGTTACATCATGGCACATGTGGTACTGATTGAAATCCCCCCACACACAAAACAATACCTTCAAAAACTTTAGACTCTTGCTGCTGTTGCAACTACTACTACTACTAGTGTTGTCTAAGGGTCTTGAATGAAGTTGTAGCGTAGACTCGGTTGAAATTCCTCACTTCCGTTTATTATATATACACGCATTTGAACGTAGCAGGGAACAGCTAGCCTTTGGCCGCTATTTGGATCCTGTTGTGTCCATTACTCTGATTGGTTGATATTGGGGCAATTTGTCTCTTACTCAACTGTGCCAATTGTCACATATAACTAGCCGGAGTCCCTAAATAGGATCACAAGGGGCAACCTGTTTACCACCCTGTTTTAAGTCTACAGCTACTTGTAAAAACTCAGCTATTCCTCCTTCCGAGGTGTTAGGTTCCAGACCTTCTAAGGTCTAGCCACTGACCACAAAGACACAGCCAGTTCCAGTGACAATGCCAGACAACCTCCACCACCACAGCAGCAGCTATGTCCGAATGCACGTATATCGAATATATGGGAGAGAGGAATTTCACCTGCATCTATGCTACAAAGTCATCCTATCTGTTAAGTCCCTTTCAGAGAGAGAGGGGGGAGAGGAGAGACAGAGAGAGAAAATGAAAGAAACATTTGAAGCTTCCGAGGTCAAATAAGTCAGCATGAAAGCAGCAATGCCAATTCGAGTGCAAACAGAATCAAGGGAAACCTCAAAGTCTGTATTCTGGAGAGACAGAAGAATGCAGACAGAATGGGAAAACAGAAACATGTCTAATGCTATGAAGGTCTCTCTCTGCTGGTGCTTTATTGGAGGACGATAAAAGGTGGGTTGTACCATGGCAGGATGGTGACGTCTACCATCAGCCAGTGTTGCCGTTAGCATCAACAACCAAAGTGATAACGTCCAACTTGGGTCAAAATCCAAACAGGACGAGGTGCAGGAGTTGCTGTGTGGTCAAGATACCTACTTTCCAGCCTGGTGGTTCCAGGATCAGTTTCCACCATATATTTATCTATATATATATCTTTTACCTTTTGCTTGCTTCAGGCAGTTGACTGTGGCCATGCTGAAGCACTGTCTAGACTCCACTGCTTTATTTTTTGTGAGCCTGGTACTTATCGCTGAACCACTTCTTATTTCTTTACTCCCCACAAGGGGCTACACACAGAGGGGACAAACAAGGACAGACAAAGGGATTAAGTCGATTATATCGACCCCAGTGCGCAACTGGTACTTATTTAATCGACCCAGAAAGGATGAAAGGCAAAGTCGACCTCGGCGGATTTTGAACTCAGAACATTCAGACAGACGAAATACCGCTACACATCTCGCCCGGCGTGCTAATGTTTCTGCCAGCTCACCGCCTTTTCGCTGAACAACTTCTGTTACAGGAAGGTAAACAAACCAACACTGGTTGTCAAGCAGTGATGGGGGGGGGGCAAACACACATATAATGGGCTTCTTTCAGTTTCTGTTTACCAAATCTACTCACAAGGCTTTGGTTGACCTGAGGCTATAGTAGAAGACACTTGCCCAAGGTACCATGCAGTGGAACTGAACCCGGAACCATTTGATTGGGAAGCAGACTTCTTACCAGACAGCCAATGCTTTGCAATATTGATTCTCACTCTTTGCACACTGAGTTCAAATCCTGCAGAGGACCAACACAGATCAGTATGAAACATGAATGTTAAACAACGATGATGATGATGGTGATACACACAATAGGCTTCACACAGTTTCCATCTGCCAAATCAACTCACAAGGCATAGGTTGGCTTGGGGTTATAGTAAAAGACATGCCTAACATGACATGCACTGAGATCAAACCAGGAGCCACATGGTGGCAAAGTGAGATTCTTCACCTCATGATCACGTCTGCACCAATATTTTTTCAAGAATGTTAAATGTCCACTACATTTACTGTTTGTCTTGTCAACAACATTCACTCTTTATCCCAGCACCATCACCAACAACAACAACATCCAATACAAAGCAATGATTATCTTCAAAAATGTAAAACTGGTTGGATACACAAAAATTTTGCTTTTCATCTGATTTGACTTGTGAGGAACTTCTTGATTTATTCAAAATATATATATACATATAAAGAGAGAAAGAGAGAGGGAGAGAAAGAAAGAGAGATACATATAACATATTGTCTTCTCTGTAAAATGGTTGGCATTAGGAAGGGCATCCAGTCATAGAAACCATGCCAAAGCAGACCTCATTGGTGCTGGTGCCATGAATAACATAGCCAGTCCACTCTGGAAAGTGGCTGGCATTAGGAAGGGTTTCCGGCCATAGAAATCATATGAAAACAAAGGCGCCTGGTGTGGTCTTCTTGCGCTGCCAGCACCGATCAAACTGGCCAACCCATGTCAGCATGGAAAACAACTGTTGAATGATTATAAAATGTATATACACAGACACACAGACAAGACACGAGCTGTCATGTGACGTGCAACATGATGACAAAATGCAGAGTAGCAGTGCAATGAGAAATATATATTCAACAGAAACAAGAAAGGTGCCATAAAAACAATATGAAAAAATGATAAATAAAAATGTCTTGTCATGTGACACCATGACAACAACAAGAAGAACAACAATTAAATAATGTAAAATATGAAATTTCAAATAGACATTTCTGTCCTATTACATCATATATGTATAATAGATGTGTATATACAAATATATATATAGCCATATATGTGAACATCTCCACAGACATCTCAAAAGTAAACAGAGATAACTTATTTATATATGTTTATATATATATATATATTATGGAGATGTACTTGCATAGCAAGTGACTTAATCTGAGATCGTGTGCTGGAACAAAAACAGTTGCAGCATGGAAGGTGTTTGTAAGCCATTTAAGAAACACACAAAAACCGTTAGATTCACTTCAACATTTAAATTTAATTTGTCAAAATATTTTCATCGCTTTGAGACTGCGGCCTGTTCACTGACAAAACTTCGTGCTGCCAAAGGTAATCCCATAATCCGGCCTTCCTCATTTTGTCAGTGAACAGGTCGCGGTCTCAAAGCGATGAAAATATTTTGACAAATTAAACTTAAATGTTGAAGTGAATCGAACGGCTTTTGTGTGTTTCTTAAATGGCTTATAAACACCTTCCATGCTGCAATTGTTTATATATATACACACATACACACATATATACACACACACACATATAGATATTGATACAGTCCTCTGGCTTGCCAGCTTGTATCAAACCATCCAATCCATGCCAGTATAAAAAACATGTTAAATGATGATAATATAATTGTGTATATATGTGTGTATAAATATATATATATGTTATATATATATATATACACACCCATCTACATGAATACAGATATACATGTGTATCTATAAGTATATGCATATGGACATATATACTTTATTTAAAGCAGCAGAAAATTCAACAAAACCTGAGTTTCCCGTTGCCGTTCATCGGCAACGGGAAACTCAGAGTAACAGGTTTTGTTGAATTTTCTGCTGCTTTAAATAAAGCATATTACTCTACCACTGGTATTTGAGTACTCTTTTTTCCACCTTGTTTCACATTTATGTGTTTACTCCGGTATATATATATACACACATGCATACACATATATGTATATGCATGAGTGTGCATAAATTTACGTATATAAAATGTTTGGCACCAATTTCATTTATGCAAGGGCAATGAATGAAGGATACCACATTAGAAGGCCAAAACAGAGCTGAATAGTGATGGGATTTATAAAAGACAAACAGACAGACAAATGCTAAAATAGAAGGGGTAAAAAGGCAAAGGTGATGGGGTAGAAAGAAGTAATTACAGAGACTCTTAAATTGATGGGACCACATCTTGCAAGACGCAGAAACAGTTATGGCACACAGTGCCATAAAGCAATTAGTTGAGATGTAATTAGGGTTTGGACTACGTTAATGAAGCAGAATATTCTGAGACAAAAGCAAAATCCTCTATCAAGCATTTATTGCTCTGGGGAAGGCATCTGACAGGGTACCAAACTTTGTTATGGTATAAGGCATTATGTTGGCACCACCTGTTTGAAATTGCCGATTTCAAGCTTCTTTCAGTTTCCATGTACCAAATCCACTCAAGACTTTGGTCAGCCTGAGGCTATAGTAGAAGACACTTGTCCAAGATGCCATGCAGTGGGACTGAACCTGGAACCACGTGGTTGGGAAGCAAGCTTTTTAATGTGCTCTTCTCTCTCTCACTGAATTTCTCTGTTTACTTCTAGGTTTTTTTTTTTCCTTTTCTGTATGTCTGTGTAATGGTCTCACTTTCTCTCTCCATTCAATTCAATGAGGATAGATTAAAGAAGCTTTAAAGATAGATTTAAGGCGGCGAGCTGGCAGAAACGTTAGCACGCTGGGCGAAATGCTTAGCAGTGTTTCATCTGCCACTACATTCTGAGTTCAAATCCCGCCGAGGTCAACTTTGCCTTTCATCCTTTCAGGGTCGATAAATTAAGTACCAGTTATGCACTGGGGTCGATATAATCGTCTTAATCTGTTTGTCTGTCCTTGTTTGTCTCCTCTGTGTTTAGCCCCTTGTGGGTAGTAAAGAAATAAGATTAAAGAAGCTCGTCCTTGAGGATCTGCACCAACCCACAAAGAAACTGGCCCAGCAAACTAAACCTGGCACTCTGTCAGTTACAATGATGAGGGTTCCAGCTGATCTGATCAATGGAACAGCCTGCTTGTGAAATTAACATGCAAGTGGCTGAGTGCTCCACAGACACGTGTACCCTTAATGCAGTTTTCAGGGCGATTCAGCTGCACACAGAATGGCCCTTTGAGTTTACAGGATAACTTATTTTTGTGAGCTGAATGGAGAGGAGCCATAAAGTGAAATAAAGTGTCTTGCTCAAGGACCTTACAATCATCAGCCAAATGTGGAAGGACATGGCTCAGTGGTCAGGGTGTTGGACTTACAATCATAAGACTGTCGTTTCAAATCCTGGAATGGGCAATGTTGTGTTTTGCTATCAACAAAAAAGGTTCTCAGAACAATCCAGTGTCGAATCAACCATTGACATTTGATCCGAGTTTAGATAAAACTTGCAAACCTTCATCACTGACTAGCAAACTAGAAGGCACTAAACATCTTGTGTTACAGACTGCTCAGAGTTCAACACCAATGCTGCTAGCTTCAAATGTACAGTCAGGGCACCTGCAGCACTTGAAACAGCTGCAGCTGTCACAACATAAACTGCAACTTAAAGCCCAACAGTCACAGGCTCAAACTCAGACATCCCAACCTTCTACACTTAAACTGCAGCAGGGTATTCAGATTCAACCATCGAAAATTTTGCAGAGCTCTTCACTGCAGCAGCCAACCAAGATGCTACAGAATCGGTGGGTTCAACAGATGAAGCTGTCTCATAACCAACAATTGTTGCAGTCGGCTGCAAAGTTGACTCAGCAGTCACAGTCAGTTGGGAAATTACCAACAACTCAGAACTCCCATAAATCGCCTGCATCGACTCCGCCTCAAAAGACAGCATCTGGATTGAAGGGGACCGTAACACCTGCACTAACATCTCTCAAAACCAAACCAGATACTGGTCCGACTTCACCAATTGCTAGTCAGCAGTCCATTGATGACAAAACTATTGAACATAGAACTTAGTGTGTGTATGTATGTATGTGTATATATATATATATATATATACGCATATACACACACGTTCACTTTTTTTTTTTTTTTTTTTTTTGTTACCTTTCTCTCATTAGCAACTGTGTTGCTTTTCTTTGTCTGCCTACTAGTTAAGTTTCTGCTGAAAGCAAGGCAATAATTGCTAATTAGATTCATTTTGAAGCCTTTCTCTAATAATTGAAATGAATAAAGTGGTTTGTGGTGCTGTCAGTCAGTTAACAGAATTGGTGGAACAGCATTTTGTATGTTGGGGGGGGGGTATGGGTCGTATCTGAACCCTAGACTGACTACATTACAGTAGTGAAACATACTTCTGATTTCAAGTGTTGCTGGGATTGACATTTTTCATCTCTTTGTGGTGAGAAAAAATGTATCAGTAATACAATGGTTTCATATGGGCTGTTCCTGAAGTAACTTAATTTCCCATTGCTCCAATCCACCCAGATGCCAAAACTGAGTAATCCAGTGACGGATTGGGGTCCCATCCAGGTAAGGAATTTATATGCCATGGAAAACAGGAAACTAGCCCTTATGACCCTGAGAAGGTAACTGTTACCTTTTTTTTAAAATTATGAACCAAATAGCCCAACTACAGAACCATTTGCCCCTACAACTGGCCCCGCAGATGGGTAGCTCTTGTCATACCATTACCTATTTCTTTATTAACCACAAGGGGTTAAACAAGGACAGACATAGGTATTAAGTCGATTGCATCGAACCAGTGCGTAACTGGTACTTAATTTATTGACCCCGAAAGGATGAAAGGCAAAGTCGACCTCAGCGGAATTTGAACTCAGAACGTAACAGCAGACACAATACTGCTAAGCATTTCGCCCGACTTGCTAACTATTCTACCAGCTTGCCGCCTCCATCGTCATACCATTACTTGTCACCTCCACTTAATAGGTAAGGACCAAAAACTCAGTGCACAGCTGTTGATAGAGACAAAAGTTCAACAGACAAAAAGGAACAACTTTCTCTGCCAACCCAATAAATTTGTCTTCCAGCTTCGCTAAGAGACACAGCTGCTTGCTCTTCCTTTCTCTTATTCTGTGTTTCAGTCACTTGACTGTGACCATGCTGGAGCACCGCCTTTAGTCGAACAAATTGACCCCAAGACTCATTCTTTGTAAGCCTAGTACTCATTCTATCGGTTTCTTTTGCCGAACTTCTAAGTTACAGGGGTGTAAACACACCAACACTGGTTGTCAAGCAATGGTGTGGGGACAAATACAGACACACACATACATAAATATAATTACATGACAGGCTTCTTTCAGTTTCCGTCTACCAAATCCACTCACAAGGCATTGGTCAGCCTGAGGCTATAGTAGAAGACACTTGTCCAAGGTGCCATGCAGTGGGACTGAACCTGGAACCATGTGGTTGGGAAGCAAGCCTCTTACAACACAGTGTCCTGAAGAGAGACTTGCTGGCAACTGGAATCCATTCTATTCCCGACAACCAAAGTTGGACGGTGGGGCAAAGTGAGTGAGGGTCAGACACAGAACATATCTTTTAGCTTTCTATTGTTTCGGTCACGGGACTCTGGCCATGCTGGGGCATCAACCTGATGGGTTTACTCAAACAAATCAACCCCAGTACTTAAGGTTTTGTTAAATGCACACTACTTATTCTATCAGTCTCCAGTAGAACTGCAAAGTTACAAGGACATAAACAAACCAACAGATTGTCAAATGGTAGAGTGGGAACAGAGACATACAAACACACATATATATCACAGGAGACAAGATTCCATACAGTTTCCATCCAACTTTGTACTTTCCATCAACCCGTTCAAGAAGGAGAAGAAGAAGAAGAAGAAGAAGAAGAAGAAGAAGAAGAAGACTACGAAAAAGAAGGAGGAGGAGGAGGAGAAGAAGAAGGAGAAGAAGACTAAGAAGAAGATTAAGAAGAAGATTAAGAAGGGGAAGAAGAAGAAGAAAAGAAGAAAGGGAAGAAGAAGAAGAAGAAAGACAAGAAGAAGAAGAAGAAGAATTGGAGGAAGGAGGAGGAGGAGAAGAAGAAGAATTGGAAGAAGAAGAAGAGGAAGAAGAAGACTAAGAAAAAGAAGCAGAAGAAGGAGAAGAAGGAGGAGGAGGAAGAGAAGAAGAAGAAGAAAAGAAGACTAAGAAGAAGAAGGAGGAGGAGAAGGAGAAGAAAAAGACGAAGAAGAAGAAGAAGAATTGGAGGAAGGAGGAGGAGGAGAAGAAGAATTGGAAGAAGAAGAAGAGGAAGAAGAAGACCAAGAAAAAGAAGCAGAAGGAGAAGAAGGAGGAGGAGGAAGAGAAGAAGAAGAAGAAAAGAAGAAGACTAAGAAGAAGAAGAAGGAGGAGGAGGAGAAGAAAAAGACGAAGAAGAAAGAGAAGAAGAATTGGAAGAAGAAGAAGAAGAAGATCTAACAATGCACAAAGGTTAAAGAACCTTTTTCCTTCAGAAGATGGGTTTTGTGCCCAAAATATGAAGTATTTAAAAAAATCCTCTTTGTTAGAAGCTTTTCTTATTTCATTCAAGTAAAGGCACATGGTTCACTGGTTACAGTTTTGGGCTCCCAATCATGAGGTAGTGAGTTCAATTCCTGGACTGGGTAGTGCGTTGTGTTCTCGAACAAGACACTTTATTTCACGTTGCTCCAGTTCAGTCATCTGTAGTTATAAGTTGCAACATCATTGGTGCCAAGCAGTATCGGTCCCTTTGCCTTTCCCTTGGAGAAGAAGAAACCAATACAGCCTCCCTTGCATGGGTGGCTGCTGGTCCTTCAGAAACAACCTAGCTCAAACCTGTGCCTTGGAGGGGAACTCCCAAGGTGCAATCCCATGGTCATTCATGACCGAAGAGGGTCTTTTCCCATTCATTATTTTACATGTGTGTGTATATGTATATATATTTCTTTATTACCCACAAGGGGCTAAACAAGGACAGGCAAGCGAATTTAAGTCGATTATATCGACCCCAGTGCGTAAGGATGAAAGGCAAAGTCGACTTCGGCGGAATTTGAACTCGGAACGTACTGACAGACGAAATACTGCTAAGCATCTCGCCCGGCACGCTAACGTTTCTGCCAGCTCGCCGCACACACACACACACAATAAATTCCCTCAGTTTCCATCTACCAAATTCAATAATAATATATATGTTTCTTATTACCCACGAGGGGCTAAACATAGAGGGGACAAACAAGGACAGACAAGCGAATTTAAGTCGATTATATCGACCCCAGTGCATAACTGGTCCTTAATTTATCGACCCCGAAAGGATGAAAGGCAAAGTCGACCTCGACATACACAACAAATTCCCTCAGTTTCCATCGAACAAATTCAATAATAAGGGCATGGTTGGCCTGAGGTTATGGAAGGAGATACTTGCCCAATGTGCCATGCTGTTTATGGTTTCTAACCTGGAGATTGAACACATTCTTAATATGGAAAACGAATCATGGAGACTTGGGCAAACAAGGTTGAAGAACACTGGGAACAACGCAAATGGTGATTTCCAGAAATAGAAACAATTAATGCATGAATGTAACAGTGATGAAGGTGGTGGCAGTGATGATGATGATAATGGTAGCGGTGATGGTGGTGAGGACAGTGCCGACAAAAACAAGCACAACAATCAGAATAAGAAAAACAGCCGTGTTTATAAGAAAGAAAATGAATACAGTGCAAATATAATTTTAAAAAAACCCATATATATATATATACACACACACACACATAGGTACATACACATATATAAACAAAGATACACATATATATATATACACACATACATATATATATATATATATATATATACACATACATATATACATATATATACATATATACATATATATATACATATATACATATATATATACATATATATATACATATATATATATATACATACATATATGTACACATATATATACATATATACACACATATATATATATATATCCATGCATATACACACACATGTGTATGCATGTGTGTGTGTATGTATATTTACGAACACACGCTTACATACTAATATACATATCCCGATGCACATAAAATGGACAAACATTCAAATAAAAAAATGCAGCTACATCTACAATTGATATACACACGCGCGTGTGTATATATATATATATATATATATATCCACATATACATATATACCCACATACAGACGTGTATTTATGTCCACAGATATATAGTTTGATATACACACACATATATGTCTATGTGTGTGTGTGTGTGCATGTGAACAGTTATGTGCATGCATGCATTTGTGTAAAAGAGGGATGCAGTGCTGTCTTAAGTGGAGGTGGCCACATTACCTGGAGCTGTGCCCTCTTGTTTGCTGAGCCCCCATCGAAGGAGGGCTCCCTTGGCAGCAACCAAAAACTCTACAATGCAAACCGGGAAAGCTTTGTGATACAACCATTATATACGTGTGTGTGTGTGTGTGTGTGTGTGTGTGTGTGTATGCATATATTATAAATCTATACATATATATATAAATGTATATACTTTATAATTAGGGTTCAGCAATGATTTGCTTCACCACATACCAAAGTTTAGAAATAGCAGTCAAAAAATCTTAGCTATTCCTTCTACTTTAACCCTTTTGTTACCAGCCCGGCCAAAACCGGCTCTGTAGTATAAATGTCTTGTTTTCATAAGTTTTCATTAAAATATACCAATTTATAAATAGTCACAATTTATATTCCTAATGCTAGCTTAATGACAACAAAGTTATTTTACTAAATTCTTTGTTATATCTAAAATTAATTGACAGAAACACAGAGCATCTCAACAGAAATATGGTAACAAAAGGGTTAAAGTCACCATGATATTTTTAACCCTTTTGATACCAACCTGGCTGAAACCGGCTCTGGTTCTGTAGTACAACTGTCTTGTTTTCCTAAGTTTTGAATTAAAATCTTCCACCAAACCTTAGTCACAATTTATGTTCCTAACACTAGCTTAATGATAACTAAGTTATTTTACTAAATTCTTTGTTATATTTAAAATTAATTGAAAGAAACACAGAACATCTCAAAATGAATACGGTAACGAAAGGGTTAAAGGGGGTTCCTAGAAAAACCAAAGCACTTGAAAACAAACCACGCAGGCAAAAGGCTGTTTTCAAGTGCTTTAAAATACATTAAAGTACAAGGAATTGCTAAGATTTTTTGACTGCTATTTCTAAACTTCAGTATGTGGTGAAGCAAATCGTTGCTGAACCCTAATTATAAAGTATTACTTAAGCTTACCATGAAATGGTCCTCTTCATGCCGAATTCTACTTGGTGAAATTACTGATTACTTCTTAATTAATTAATTTCACCCTTTGTTATTATTGTAAATGTATATATGTATATACATATAATGTATATCATATATATACTTATAGATAGGTATATATCATATACATCAGTATATCAAGGGCTATTTACTGTAAGTAAAGCCACACACTGTAAGGGGACCCTAAAGTCAACCTACTTCAACAAATACAGAGGCTCCGACTTCTAGGGAACGAACAAAGGAGAAATTCCTTTTAAAATGGTTTCTTCCATTTTTTTTATTACTCTTTTACTTGTTTCAGTCATTTGACTGCGGCCATGCTGGAGCACCACCTTTTAGTTGAGCAAATCGACCCCAGGTCTTATTCTTTGTAAGCCTAGTACTTATTCTATAGGTTTCTTTTGCTGAACCGCTAAGTAACGGGGACGTAAACATACCAGCATCGGTTGTCAAGCGATGTTGGGGGGGGGACACATACATATATATATATACGACAGGCTTCTTTCAGTTTCCGTCTACCAAATCCGCTCACAAGGCTTTGGTCGGCCCAAGGCTATAGTAGAAGACACTTGCCCAAGGTGCCACGCAGTGGGACTGAACCCGGAACCGTGTGGTTGGTAAGCAAGCTACTTACCACACAGCCACTCCTAAACTCAGTTTAGTCATGTATCATTAATGATTTTATGATCAGCATCAAACCATATACTTTGTATTAATTTTTTTTCTTAATTGGTTTTGCACACTGGCTACTTGATAAAATCTTATACAGATTATATCTTAATATTTTATTTATACACATATATACATACCTATGCATGTATGTATGTGTGTGTGCGTGTGTTTATATACATATCTATATATATAAAGCTGAATTTGCCTGTGTATGACAGGTTTGGTAGCCTTCAACTAACACTATCTCCTCCGCGACCCTGCGGCGCAAGTTGACCAAAATTGAGAGAATGATAGAAGAAGGCTTGCTCTTCCTTCCGTAGAAGAAAAATTCAAATCGGACCATGTTAACACCAAAAATTATTTACATCAAAAAGGTGCTTTTTTTTTCTATGAAAATCCCTATTTTTTACGATTTTTTTACTGCTGTGTTGCCATTTTTCGGTGTATTTCAACCAGAAAAATGTTCATTTAAAGAGAATAACAAGCTACATAATGCCAAATTACTCTTCAAAAATTCCAATTTTAAAGGTTTGAAACAAACCCGAGCAATGCCGGGCGATATTGCTAGTACATTATAAATTTAGATATAATTATTGTTATCCTCATTGTGGCTTCAACATCCACATTCCTGTGCTTGTATGGGTTTATTGAAGCCGATTTTCTACAGTTGGATACCTTTGCTGTCACCCACCCTTACCTGTTTCTGAACAACAGCATATTCCACCACCCCACCCATGGCCAGACATGATTTTCATGGAAAATCGGAAATGAGCCAACCAAAGCCTTGTCAATGATAGATGAAAATCAAAAAAAACCCACTGTGTGTGTGTGTGTGTGTGTGTGTACCCTTGTCTAGAGATTGCATGAAGGTTGTAAATGAGCCCTACCTATATCTTTACTACCCACAAGGGGTTAAACACAGAGAGGACAAACACTACCTATTTCTTTACTGCCCACAAGGGGCTAAACACAGAGAGGACAACCAAGCGGGTTAAGTCGATAATTCGACCCCAGTGCGTAACCGGTACTTATTTAATTGACCCCGAAAGGATGAAAGGCAAAGTCGACCTTGGCGGAATTTGAACTCGGAACGTAGCGGCTGACAAAATACCGCTCAGCATTTCGCCCAGCGTGCTGCCGATTCTGCCACCTCGCCGCCCTACCATTGAACCATTAATGTTGTTCCTTTCCAATCTTCCATGAAAAATGTGTCTGGCCTTGGGAAATACTAATTTTTCTCTTCAGCAACTGGGAGGGCATTTGGCCATAGTAATCCTGCTTGACCGATTGCAAGAATGGAAAGGTCGGCTTTTAAACATAAAAGACTTCTTAATATTTCCCGAGTGTCAAACTAATACACTTGCTTGTTGTTCATACACCTATCTTCATCTTTTGTTTTTCTTAATTTTCAACTATACACAACAGTATTGAACAGTGAGAATGAGTGCTCAACACCGTATTAATTAGATATTTTTAATTTGTGGATTAACAAAGCTACCCATGGATTCATGCAGAAAATTCTCCAAAATTTTTCAAGCAGTCCAGTTAATGATACTGATAATCGCCTACAAAATGGAGAAAATTACCAGCAAGTTTAAGTGGACTGCTTGAAAAATTGTGGAGAATGTTCCATGAAACCATTGGTTGCTTTGTTACTCCACAAATAATATATATATATATATATCATAATATATAATATATAATATATATATATATATTATTTGTGGAGTAACAAAGCAACCAATGGTTTCATGTAAAATTCTCCATGATTTTTCAAGCAGAGAGAGAGAGAGAGGCACACACACATCTCTACAAGACTAGAGCAATGAACAGCAAAATGTTGTTAGTGTTAGAGACTACTTGTGGTTCCTATCACCTAACAACTCCCTGTTTACTTGGCCCCTGCTCTGCATCATACTCCATCATTAATATCACTCTCACTCATCCACCACCCCCACTCTGTGTCTCACTCAACCCTTCTTTCAATTTACCTCTCTATCGCCACCTCACCTCTCTCATATATAACGATGGACGGCACAGAGCATGTCTGCAAATCAATCTCCCTCCCCCCGCCTCTTCTTTTCTTTCTTCTTTACCCCACACCTCAGACCATGGGTCCAAACAAACAAATACAGCACAGACGGCACACACACACAAGGTGTGGGGGTTTAATTGCTAGTGCATTCTATTCATGATTGTAAGGACAGGAGTTCAATTCCTGGTGGAGCACTGTGTCCCTGAGCAAGACACTTCATTTCACGTCACTCCAGTCCACTCAGCTGGCAGAAATGAGTAGTATACATAGTTTAAAGGGCCGGCCCTGTTAGAATTTGTATCACCCTGAATCTCTATGTCAGTGCTTTTCAACCTTTTTGCTGGAGCGGAACCCCAAGGAAACATTCCACTGGCTCGAGGAACCCCTGTGCAATAATTTAATTGTCTTACGCACACATATCTGCACAGGAGAATTAAAAATTACTGCCGATTTTAGCATTTTTGTAACTTCTTGCGGAACCCCTGGACTGTACTGGCGGAAGCCTAAGGTTCCGTGGAACCCTGGTTGAAAACCACTGCTCTATGTTATGGGTACACATGCCTGTGGAATTGCTTTCACAGGCTGTTCTATTGGTCAGATCAAATGGAACACTCGTCATCATAACTGACAAAGCGCTCATCCAAGACACACACACACACACACGTGTGTGTATGTGTGTTTGCATATACAATATAATCAACCTGCACAGACATACAAACAAGTCTAGAAAGGTATATTTGCCAAGCATGTGACCCGATGTGGGGTGGTGTTGGAATTAAAACCATTACAGCATCCAAGACACAAACACCAGCCATTCAAAAACACTGAAACACTGCTGATTTCAATTAAACCTTTATCATTTGGGGCCAAGCGGAGGCGCGTGGCTTAGTGGTTAGGGTGTCTGCATCATGATCGTAAGATTGTTGTTTCGACTCCTGGACCGGGCGACACGTTGTGTTCTCGAGCATAGCACTTCATTTCACGTTACTCCAGTCCACTCAGCTGGGAAAAATGAGTAACGCTGCCATGGACTGGCGTCCTGTCCAGCTGGGGAACACATACGCCATAGAAACCGGGAAACTGGGCCCATGAGCCTGGGAAGGCTTTAAAAGGGCGCATTTATTTTTTTATTTTATTTGGGGCCAAAATTTTCATTGCACTAACTGTGACTGGCCACTTGACATGGTCCAACCGTATAAGGCTGGAAAACGGAACATTTTCCAATCGAAGTCGGATGTAGAGGGTTTGTTGGACACAGCGTGAGATGACTTGTTATCACTAGGCCTAACTCATCGTAAAGTCAATACCACCATGACTGATATCCAATCTACAGTGGAGAAGGCTAGCCACTGGATTTGGTTAAAAAGAGACGATGAGCGATGGCTAGAAGGATATTGAGCTTAACTTCATAACCAGCTGATCTAGCAAGCGGGGCCTCATATCAGTGAGGGGGGAACAGTGCGCATTGATGCTGTCGAGAAGTAGGCCCCGAAACGGCACGCATTCTCTCCTGATGACCCCATACACTTGCTGGCTTTCGGTATATGGAGCTTTTGACTGGTAGCACTTGCATGTGCAAGTTGTTTGCAAGACATCTAATATGCATTGCGGTTACTTGGTCTCTTTTATCATTACTGATCTCTAAGATTAATATTTATCAATTGCTTTCTTAATGATGGAGTATGATGCAGAGCAGGGGCCAAGTAAACAGGGAGTTGTGAGTCTCTAACACTAACTACATTTTGGTGTTCATTGCTCTAGTCTTGTAGAGATGTGTGCGTGCCTCTCTCTCTCTCTATATATATATATATATATATATATACTAGCAGTATCGCCCGGCGTTGCTCGGGTTTGTAAGGGAAATAACTATAAAGCATTTTTAGAGAGTTATAGCCAAAAAATGGGAAAAAAATTATGGTAAATTTTTTTTTTAGTTAAAAAGGTTGAGTTGCGTCCCCTAGACAGTCTGTGGTTTGTGTTTCTGATTCTCGACCCCATGTCGAATTTATCGATTTTTTTCAGAACTGGAGGAACTTTTCAAAATTTTCGCTGCGTTAGTTTTGAATTATGACATTGGGCTATGTGTGTGTCAAGTTTCATCAGAATCGGTCGAAAGCCGTGGTCAGGGTGAGGGTACAACCTAACAGACACACAGAACACAGACAGACAAACTGCCGTTTATATATATAGAGATATATATATATTATTTGTGGAGTAACAAAGCGACCAATGGTTTCATGTAAAATTCTTCACAATTTTTCAAGCAGTCCACTTAAACTTGCCATCACAGTTTTCTAATAACTGTTGCTGTCACTCTCTCCCTTATTACACTCTCATCTATCCTAATGCCAATGATCCAGCCATCCACACAGCCTGCTTCACCCATTCCCTTCTCGTCACACACTTGTTCATGTAACCTTCAACTCACACATACATCAGAGAGCAGTGAGGACTCTTTAGCCCCAAACTTTACCGCAATAGCGCTGGCACAATAAGATGATCTCAAGGACACACTGTAAATTGAGTTGACACAATGAAAAGATGAGAGAACTCTTTAAACTGGAGCCAATGCACCCCTGGACACCGAGTGAAGGGTTTGGTGTTGAGGAGGGCATCCAATCACACTCAAAACGAAAAGTATGAGCAAGAGATGGGCCTCCAATCCATTTTGGAGCAGAGTAATCCCATCACATGCATACTGACACTGCAAACAGAAATATAAGGAGTGTAGAAATGAGAGAAGGACTCAATACAGACAGTGTTTGTTCTTTTGAAGTGGACACACATGGTTTAGTGGATAGGGTGGTGGACTCATGATCGTAACATTGTGGTTTTGATTCCTGGACCGGGCAATGCATTGGGTCCTTGAGTGAAACAATTCATTTCATGCTACTCCCGACCACTCAGCTGGCAAAAGCACGTAGTCCTGTGATGGAGTGGTGTCCCATCCAAGGGGAACAGATGTGCAATGGAGACTGGGGAAGCAGCCTTAGCAGTCTCTTATGACTCAGGAAGGATCATATTTCTTTGATGGTGAGCATCTCTTTCATAAGTTACATACACACACACACACACATTTGAGGCTGCGCTGGTGCCCCATTCTGAGGCTGCTCCACTTCTTTGGTACACACGTCACTTTGGCTGTTGTTTTCTGCAAATATGGAATTTACTCATTTATGGATCCGTTTCACACCAAAGTTCAGTCAATGAATAACTACAGCAGCCACAGCTGCTACTACTACTACTATTACTACAGCTACTACAACTACTATTGCCACTACTACTAAAACTTCTACCACTCATGACTCAAACCCAATTGACACAGATGGAATATGTAAACACACACACACGTGTGTGTATATATATATATATATATATATATATATACACACACATACATACATGACTATGCATTAAATGATCACTATGTGAGTATGTATGTGTGTGTGTATATATAATATATATATATAATATATATATATATATATGGGGAAAGTAAGACGAAAAAAAGCGAAAATAGATATAAAAAAAAATAAAGGCTTTTTTTATGAAAAGTAACGATAAATATACACAATTAGATGAACTGAGGTAGAATTAAGAGGAATAACAATAATGACTGTTATTGCTCTTAATTCTACCTCAGTTCATCTAATCTTTATATATAAAACTGAAGTTGTGTGAGTGTCTGTCTCCTCCGATTTAGATTCCTAACTACTCCCACATTTTGCGGTGCAGTTTAACTAAAAGCGGGTATCTTGTAGTCGTGATTCATATCGAGCCCTTCTGGGTATTAGCGCACGTCTACGATGAGTCTACGATTTAAAAAAAATTTACCATCATTTTTCCGCATTTTTTTGCTCGGTTTATATAAGGGAAGTAACTATCTAAAAATGCTTATATAGTTATTTCCCTTACAAACCCGAGCGATACTGCTAGTTGTATATATTAATCGTTACTTTTCATAAAAAAAGCCTTTATTTTTTTAAAAATCCATTTTTGCTTTTCTCTTCTTACTTTCCCCATATATAAATACCACGTGTAGTTTATTTTTCTCTTTGAAACCTAGTTCTGTTATATATACATATATACACTTTTTAAAATTTTATTTATGGTTTCAGATAACAAGGGAGATCTCTTTACAATTTTCAAGCAAATAAACAAGGGAGACTTCTACACGGTAGCTTAACCTGGTAGAAATAGCAGCCAAATTTCCCTCAAATCACATGCTCCTGTCATATGTATATATGTATGTATGAGCCAATGAGGGAGACCTCTACATGGTAGCTAGACCTGCTAGAAATAACAGCCAAATCTCCCTCAAACAACACCCTACTCTCTTATGTATGTATATATGTATGTATGAGCCAATGAGGGAGACCTCTACATGGTAGCAAGACCTAGTAGAAATAGCAGCCAAACCTCCCTCAAATCACACCCTACTCTCTCATGTATGAATATATGTATGTATGAGCCAATGAGGGAGACCTCTACATGGTAGCTAAACCTTGTAGAAATAGCAGCCAAATCTCCCTCAAACCACACCCATCTGTCTTATATATGTATGAGCCAATGAGGGAGATGTCTACATGGAGGCTAAGCGTGGCAGAAATAGCAGTCAAGTGAGGTCTAGCCACCATGTAGGGTGGTCATGGTTGGAGTGTCTTTAACGCTAGAGTTCTTTTGAGTAGGAGTAACCTGGGGTTTATAGCAACAACAACAAAACACCCACAAACCACTTAGGGGACTCAGGTGTAGTCATTCGAATTGCCTGAAACAAATACACAAAAGTAGGTGTCAGCTCTTTTTCGAGTCATCAGGCTGCGACCATGCTGGGGCACAACTCTAAGGGGTTTAGGAGAACAAATCAACCCCCAGGACTTTGTTTTGAAGCCTGGTACTTATTGTATTGATTGATTTTGCTGAATGGCAAAGTTACAAGGACATAAACAAACCAACACTGGTGGTGTCAAACGATGGGGCAAACACAACATACATACGATGGTGAGCTTCTTTTAGTTTCAGTCTACCAAGTTCACTTGGCCTTTGTATTGTGGGGCCCAAGGTGCCACACAGTAGGACTGAACCAGGAACCATATGGTTGGGAAACAAACTTCTTACCACACAACCACTTCCCCAAGGTGCCATATTATATATATATATATATATATATATATATATACATACATACATACATACATACATACATACACACAACAGGCTTCTCTCAGTTTCCATCTAGCAAATCCACTGAAATGGTTTTGATCAGCTCAGGTCTATAAACAAAGACACAGTGGGACTGAGCCCAAAACCCCATGGTTGGGAGATGTCTTTGATCACATATCAGCTGTACCAGTAATTACTTGGAGCTATGGAAGACCATAAGTAAGGACTGATGTGAAGAGCAGCACAAATAAACAACAACAAGAACAAGGAGTATTGAGGGGAGGGGCAGTGAGGCAAAATGTACCTGATTTTGCATCAAATGTGTGTTGTTCCTGGCCACAGAGATGGCGCTCTTATCAAGAATGTCCCAGCTCTTCTGGCGACGAGTGACAGGTGTTATGGAGGGCTGGGCATTGGCGGGCGTCTGGATGGAGGGCGAAGACATGGAGTGCGCCGATGCACTGGGTCCGATGCTCGTGTTCGGCGTTTCTGGCTCGGCAGCATTGATGCTGTCCGAGGACGGTGAGTCGGTCATCACATACTGGCTGACCCGATGCTTCAGATGACATCGACTGCGGACCTCTTCGGACACAGAAACCAATGCTGAAATAGAACAAAAGAGAGAAAGCTACATCACTGAATATCATTACACACAACACACACACATTTCCAAAATTTTACAAAAGCATAAACAGAAAATTCGCAGCTAATTCCCCATCAGTCAAGATCATCACAGTTTCGTGCCCTTTAACATTGATACTGTTCACTTTTGGTGGCGCCAGTGGCAAAAAGCCATTAGCAATGGCTAATGAATGCACAGGACAATGATGAAAACAAACACAACAAAATAAAATATACATATACAACAAAAAGCTGTGTGGCTGCAAGAGGGATAGCTGTGGGGTAATACACACACATACATCTCCCATCATCATCATTCATCATTGTTCGACCGTGGTCAAGACAATGGAATTTACCATGCTACGCCAGACTTCACGGTCCATCATAGCACTACAGAGGTCCTGTTGCTGGATGCCTGTATCCCTGGAGATTACGTCAGGGTAGGAGAGTGTGTGCCCTCTGGTATTGCGAGCAGATGGCTTCCAGAGGAGAAGAGTAGAAATTACTTCTTTTTCAGCTCTACAACAATGTCCAGCAAACTGGACTCTCCTACCATTCACAAGAGATGACACAGGTGGTAGTTTCCCATATATTTGCATTTTGGTTGGATGACGCTTCCACGAGAGATTTTGAGCTCTCATAAGGAGGCGAGTATAGGTTCCATCCAACTGCCTCTCAAGCTTATCTCCCATATAATATACACAATTTAAAAAAGAGCTCCGAATAATTTCATGCTGTAGAGACATGATAATTTGGTAGATTCATACAAGATGCCATGTGTCTCCAAGCAATCTTTCTGGCTTAGTGCACACCATTAGAACTATCCAAAAACCTGGATGCTTGTCTATGAGAAAACATGAGAGAAAAGACGGGAAGCAAAGCGCGAAGAAGGTTGATGCAAAAACTGGAATGAGAAGAAAGAAAAGAAAAAACCCAAGATTATTGTATTCTTTCACTGTAGAAACAATAATTAATGTAGATGCATGCAGTGCTTTTCTTCAATGGTCCTACCTATAATGGAACAGTAAACTATATGTGAGGAACCAGGCAATGACAGAGGAATTCAAGATAGGTTTCCCCAGGGAGCTCCTCTATGCTGATGACATTGCTCTCATAGAAGAATCACTACCAGAACTAGAGGAGAAATTTCAGGTGTAGAAGCAAGGTTTAGAATCAAAGGGCCTTAGAGTCAATGTTGCAAAAACCAAACTCCTAGTAAGTAGGACGGTAAATACATCACAAACTCCTTCAGGTAGAAACTCCATAAGATGTACCCAGTGTGAGCTTTGAATGCATAAGAGGTGCAGCAACAACAAAGAAAAGTTAACCGGGAAGATAGCTTTCATGTGCAGCAGATGCACAGGGGCAGTAAACACTGTGAAATCAGTGATGGCCATTGCCGACATAATGTAAATGGCACTCCTGCCGGTGGCACATAAATATTCCCCATTAGAGTGGATGACATTAGGAAGGGGATCAAGTCATGGAAACCAATCCAAAATCAGACTGGAACCTAGTGCAGCTGGCCAGCTGACCAGCTCTGGTCAAACTGCCTGACCCATCCCAGCATAGAAAACGGACATTCAATGATGATACGATGAAACGTTGCTTTACAAATTTAATTCATTCCTGAAGGTGGTTTGTTACCCAAAATATCAGTACACTGAAACTCTTTTTCCCATAGGAAATTCCAGCAGGGATGTGCATGGATGGAAAGCCAGACAACAACTGACACTCTCCTGCCAATATTCCCAGCTCATTGATGATCGTTGTGTATTCGTTACTCGAGATACTCTTTGTCATCCGGAAAATTTTATGTTAAAAAAAATTGTTCATCAGCTGATTTGGTTGTGACGAGAGGAGACGTGTTACAAGATGCTGATTGGCTTTCATCAGAGGAGACTGGCTCATAAGAATATATATCGTGTTAACTCTCTTTTACTTGTTTCAGTCATTTGACTGCGGCCAAGCCTTTAGTCGAGCAAATCGACCCCGGGACTTATTCTTTTGTAAGCCCAGTACTTATTCTATCGGTCTCTTTTTGCCGAACCGCTAAGTGACGGGGACATAAACACACTAGCATCGGTTGTCAAGCAATGCTAGGGGGACAAACACAGACACACAAATGCATATATATATATATATATATATATATATTATTTTATTATATAGAAGGAGCTTCTACAGGACTAGAACTGTTTCATTCAAAAGAAATCATCAGGAAGCTAGTAGACAAGAGTTGTTTTGGCATTTATACATTTAGGCAGGTTTAAATGGGTGGTGGTGGGGGACTTTTTTGGGGGTAGGCATGGCGCAAAACTGTCATTATTAGGGGAGTGGTCAAAGGAATCGGTGGTAAAGTAGATGAAAGAATAAATAAAAGAATAAAAAAATAAATAGAAAAATAGTTTTAGGTAAGTAAGGAGAGTCTCACTTGTACATCTACATATATATATATATACACATATCTACACCCACATATTCACATATATCTATACATATACATACATACCCACATATAAATACATATATATATGCATACATACACATACATATACATGCATATACATATATATACATGTACCCATGTACGTACACACAAATACACATATACATACATATATATACATATATGTATACACACTCGCACATATATATACATACACACATATATATACACATGCATATACATGCACACACATTTTTATTCTCTTATTTTAATTTTATTATTACTACTACTTTTGTTTATATCTTTATTTTTATCTTGACCGCGGTCAGCCGGTCTCAAGGGAGATCTAAAGATTCCGTTTATCTATCTACTCACTGATACGGACGCAAGCACTCACTCACGCCCACACACTCACACGTACACACATACTCATACGCATACATACCTCAATACACCCACAGAAGACTAGTCCATACATATACACTAATTAATATATATACACATATACACATACATACATACATACATACACATATACATATATATATACATATACATACACATATACATTCATACATATATACACATACACACACACACACGCATCTATATATACACATAAGTACATACATGCATAAATGTATACATATGTCTATACATATGCATACACATCCACACACACACGCGCCTCCTTATGTTCATAAATACATACATGCATACTCATATAATAATAATAATAATAATAATAAATATATATACGTGCAGTTACCCATTATACAGATGGATACATACATATAAACATACCCATATATACCTATTTACACATATGTATATATACATACATACATACACACATAACTCTACATACCTACATATACATAAACACACAAGCGTACACATATATATATATATATACACACACACATATATATATATATATATATGTATATATATATATATATCTATATACATATACACATACACACACACACACACACACACACACATATATATATATACATTTACACACACATTTTTTTACACATATATATATATACACATACACATACATATACACATATATATACACACTGTCTTTCCTACCCGCCATTGCTTCTTCACCAAACTTTTTGGCGCCCTCCGATTCTTCCCCTCTCTTCCTCCCATCCTCCTCCCCTCTTCCTCCCATCCTCCTTAATCCCTTCTTTCTCGTTTTCTCTTGGTCACTGATTCTGTCCCCTGCCTTCCACCCTCTTTGATTCCCTCTCTCTCTGTCTCTCTTCTCTCTCTCCTGCGACCTGCTGCTTCTTAAACCATTCTGTTGGCCTTCGTATCTCGACCAACATGTGTCCCCGCTACCGAAACGGTAATTATTTCTACGCCAGCTATGTTGTTGTTGTTGTTTTTGTCTCATTTGGTCTAAAGTCGTATGACAACCACCGTATATATATTTTGTTTATTCATTACTGTTTTCAATTTCGTTTTCGTCTCTTGTATTCACATCCGTCTTGTGCGTTCACATTCCTGTCTTCTACCAAGAAATCTAATGCTTACAGCTTAGTTTTTTTTCTTGGGGCTGGCCGAGTTGGAGCAAATATCAGAATTGAACAGCCGAAATTTGCTATGATGATTCGGTGTCTGACTGAAGATTGAAGGCTTCGAATGATTTGTCTGTGTTCCGTGTTCGTCCCTTCCTGTATTTCACGTTCATTATATATAAAAACATTCATCATTATATATGTGTATATATACATATATATATATATATATACATACACACAAGCACATACATGCATAAATGTATACATATGTTTATACAAATGCATACACATACACACACTCACGCGCCTCCTTATATACATAAATACATACATGCATACAAACGCATACTCATGGAATAAATAATGAATAATAAATAATAATAATAAATAATAGATATATATACACATGCAGTTACCCTTTGTACAGGCGGAAACATACATATAAGCGTACACGTATATACCTATCTACACATATGTATATATACATACATACATGCACATACACATAACTCTACATACTTACATATACATGAACACACGAGCGTACACATATATATATATATACACATACATACACACATATATACACATATATATATACATACATACACATACACACATATATATATATATATATATAAATATATTAAAAAACCACACACATACACATGTACATACACATACATATACACGCACTCACATACATGCGTATATTCCTACTAACACCTATTCATTTCTATACATATATACAAGTGTACATATACAATCTGTGAGTAGTCTTAGGAGGAAAGTTAATCGGGGGTGCTGGGGGAACGGTGGGGTTGGGGGGTTTTGTGGGTGGGGTGTCGTCAATCGGGTTGCCGGGTGGGTCTATAGTTCTTGTAGTTTGCATAAATTTTATGCATGCAATTTGGGGAGTGTTCTGAGATCTTGTTGAGGAGATGGCCTTTGGCGAACAAGATCTCTAGGCTCTCGGAAATGCAAAGGTCACAGCAGGTATGGCCTCCTGTGAACGAACGTGCCTTCTGTAGCAGTCTCCACTTGGTCTTGAAGGGGATGGAGTTCCTTTTAAGGTACCAGATGTGGGCGGCGAGGGTAGTTTGGTTGGATTTATCAGGTCGCCGGAACGAGTGTGTGTGGGCGTACCAGCGGGTCTTAAAGCTGTTTGACGTCATTCCGATGTACGATTTTCTTTTATCATCGGGGCCTGATCGTACCTCGCATGTATAGACGAGGTCCCTCTGTAGGCAGTTGTTGTTGAGGGGGCAGGTGGTTTTATCAGGGCAGTTGCAATTGCTATCGGATGTTGGATGGGCCTCGGAAAGAGTAGATATATTAAGTTTTTTCACGTTGTTGTTGGCTAGGTTCCTGGCTAGATTGGGCGTGGTAGAGTAGGAGAGTCTAATGGTGTTCTTATTTAGGATAGCATAGTACTTATGTTGGGTGGGGAAGTGTTTCTGTAGGAGAGTGAAGAAGATTTTAGCTACAGGTGTAGCGACCTCACGGTTGAAGGGGGGGTTGTACCAGCTAATGTGTCTTCGCCTATTTTTCCTGGGTTGGCATGGGGCTATACTAGTATAGGTGATCTTATCTTTAAAGCCACTGCGGGCCAGGGCCTCGATGTAATAGGGGGCTGCGGCATTAAAGATATCTTCAGTAGCGGACAGGCTAGATATTCTAATTGAGACACTTTTTATTAGGTTGTCTAATATATTTTTGGGGTGGTTGGAATTAATGTCTATATATCTAAGGGATTCATTTGGTTTGTGGTACGGGTAATAAAGTGAGGTTTTTAAGTCAAGGGTGACGTCAAGGAAGTTAGCTTTGGTTAAGTTGGATTCTAAGGTAATCCTAAGGCCTAAGTTTTTAAAAAAAGTGTAAAGATATATGTATATATACGACGGGCTTCTTTCAGTTTCCATCTACCAAATCCACTCACAAGGCATTGGTCGGCTCGGGGCTATAGCAGAAGACGCTTGCCCAAGATGCCACGCAGTGGGACTGAATCCGGAACCATGTGGTTGGTTAGCAAGCTACTTACCACACAGCCACTCCTGTGCCTGTTTATTAAATAATCATACACACACACACACAGCCTGATTGGCTCCCATGCCAGTAGCATGTAAAAAGTACCATTCGAGTGTGGTCGATGCCAGTGCTACATGGCTGGCTCCTATGCCAGTGGCATGTAAAAAGCACCCACTACACTCTTGGAGTGGTTGGTGGCGGCAAGCTGGCAGAAATGTTAGCAGGCCGGGCGAAATGCTTAGCAGTATTTCGTTTGCCGCTACGTTCTGAGATCAAATTCCGCCGAGGTCGACTTTGCCTTTCATCCTTTCGGGGTCGATAAATTAAGTACCAGTTACGCACTGGGGTCGATATAATCGACTTAATCCGTTTGTCTGTCCTTGTTTGTCCCCTCTGTGTTTAGCCCCTTGTGGGTAGTAAAGAAATAGGTATTTCGTCTGCCGTTACGTTCTGAGTTCAAATTCCACCGAGGTCGACTTTGCCTTTCATCCTTTCGGGGTCAATTAAATAAGTACCAGTTACACACTGTGATCGATATAATCGACTTAATCCGTTTGTCTGTCCTTGCTTGTCCTCTCTGTGTTTAGCCCCTTGTAGGTAGTAAAGAAATTGGTATTAGGAAGGGCATCCAGCTGTAGAAACCTTGCCAGGTCAGTTTGGAGCCTGGTGCAGCTTCCTGGGTTGCCAGACCCCGGTCGAACCGTCCAACCCATGCCAGCAAGGAAAGCGGATGTTAAACGATGATGATGTATGTGTATGTGTGTGTGTGTTAGTGTGTATGAGAGAGAGAGAAAGTGAGAGACAATGAGTAGTTGGTGTGAGGAAGAAGAAGAAAGAAGTTGTGAAAATACCTGCCAAATATGGAACCGTCTGAGGGGTGACTTCAAACTTATCCCTGGAAGAGATGGAAAAAAAGGGAAAAATAACCAATGGAGGGGTTGTACATTATAACAATGATGCATTCATAGAAACTTGTACAGGACAAAGAGAACTGGATGATGATGATGGTGATACTAATGCTGATAGTGACAATGACAATGTTTATAATGATGTTGGTGATGGTGGTGATGATGATGGTGACAATGACGATGATGATGACGACGACGATGATGACGGTGACAATGATAATGATGATGATGATGGTGATGATGATGGTGACAATGATAATGATGATGATGATGGTGATGATGATGGTGACAATGATGATGATGATGATGGTGACAATGTGATAATGATGATGGTGGTGATACTAATGCTGATAGTGACAATGACAATGTTGATAATGATGTCGGTGATGATGAAGATGGCTGGGGTGATGATGATGGTGATGGCAACGATGAAGCCGACACATGTACCTACCTATTTAATGGTTTCACAGTGATGACCAGTAACTGATTCAGGACCCGAATAGTCCGAGATACCGTTGTAGGAGACGTGTGTCGGAACCCTATGGAAGACAGTGAAAAGGAACAATGCAGTGTAAGCTATGGACACATAAAAGGTGCAGTAATATCAAAGGAAGGCTAACTGGGAAGATGGTTTTGTGTGGCAAATGTTCAGGGGCAATAAACACTGAAAATGTGCAGAGAACAACTTATGCCACATTCCAGGGAGAAAAACTAGAAGTAGTTAACCAAGACAGTAGCAGGGGTGGATGCTCAGAGTGTAGCTGCTAAAATAAGAATAGCCTGGGCAAAGTTCAGAGAGGTTCTACCTTTGCTGGTAACAAAAGGCCTCTTGCTCAGAATAAAAGGTAAACTGTATGATGCATGTATGTGAACAGCCATGCTACATGGCAGTGACTGCTGAGGACAAGCGTAAGCTTACGAGGAATGAAGCTAGTATGATCCGATGGATGTATAATGTCAGGGTGCATACACGACAGGGTGTATGCACCCCGAGAGAAAAGTTGGACTTAAGAAGCATCAGATGTGGTGTGCAAGAGAGACGACTGCACTGGTATGGTCATGTGTTGCGTATGGATGAGGACAGCTGTTTGCAAAAGTGTCTCACCCTAGCAGTTGAGGGAAACTGTGGAAGAGGTAGACCCAGGAAGACCTGCGATGAGGTGGTGAAGCACAACCTATTAACCCTTTAGCATTTAAACCGGCCATATCCAGCCAAAAATATTCTACTCGTTTTATGTTCAAAATGGCCAGATCTGGTCTCTCACACCAACCCTACAATATCGTTTTAAAAATTAACAGCTACCTCATCAAAATCTCATTGCTACAAGATAATGCCTGATTAGTTCAAAACAATGTGGATGAAGAAGCATTAATTTTGACAGAATAGTGCGAACACTAAAGGGTTAAATGAAGTATGAGGAAAAGAAACAATTGTAAGTGTAGATGAACTTTAATTTAATTCAAATCCAACTTGTTACTGAACCAATATTAAATTTTTATAGAATGTCTATTGGTTCCGTACCAACTTGGATTATGAATTAAATTTGTCTACACTTACAATCGTTTCCTTTCCTCATACTTCTTCATTTAGCCAGCTGGAGAAGATGTTTTCCTGGGGCTACAAGCTACAGTAACATCCACCCTTAGTGGTTAGCCACATTTAGATGGCAAATATACTTCACATTGTCATGCAGTTACTGTTTACACCTAGTTCAGAGATTTATTATTGCTTGTATACAATACACTTTTTCAAGATTAGTGACAAAAAGTCACTGGAAAAAGGATATAAATATTTGCATTGGGACCCATCCATCAAAAACCGGTGATTGTCGTACGCTGATGACAGGTCAAAACCTAGAAACTGTGGTCCGTGTATATCACTTAGGTTGACGAGGGAAGGATGACTTCCCTTTGCAAATACCATAAGTGCACAGAAAGTGTGTCAATAGCCAGCTGGAGATGTTCTCCTGGGGCTACAAGCTACAGTAACATCCACTCTTAGTGGTTCGCCACATTTAGATGGCAAATATACCTCACATTGTCATGCAGTTCCTGTCTATACCTCATTCAGAGATTTATTACTGCTCTTCATTTACTGTTTTTGCAAATACTAAATATATATTTTTATATATATTCATTACTTGGACTGTAACAGTGAACTTGGATGTCTGACATCCCTTTGAAGGATTTTGGTCCTCACCTCTTATATAAATATATATATATATAACTATCGTAAATATGAGGGTAATAAATTAACATAATTTATTACCAGGAATTAGCATGCATAAATAAAAGTCAGAAGACATAACACATTTCTAAACATATAAGAGTGTATAAAAATGACAGGACTCCTTACATGATAAAAAGGCCAGTTGAAACCCAAACCATGCAAAGGAGAATTCATTTTATACACTCATATATATACAATACATATATATATATATCTCAGTTTAATATATGCAATTACAAAAGAGCAATGAATAGTTTCATGCTTTACAATACATTAAACTGGTGGATTCATAAAACACGGCCTGTATCTGAAAGCAATCTGTCAGGTTCAGTTCATATGTCAGATTGCTTTTAAAGACTAGGGTACTGGATTGTGAGAAAATATGAGACAAAACAAGCAGTAAAAAAAAAACACAAAGAAAAGAGATGCAAAAAGTGAAATGAGAAGAAAGAAAAGAACTGTAAGAACTAAGCCTGAAAGACTGCTTTGAGATACAAGGCATGTTTAGTCAGCTGAAAATTTAACGTACCACAAAGCATGAAACTAGTGGTAGCTCTTCTGTAATTGCGTATGTTAAATTTTTGTTGATCCGACCTATATTGGATTAGTACATCATACATAGTGAAGGTGCAAGGTACAGTGGTTATAGTGTTGGGCTCAATCATGAGGCAAAGAGTTCAAATCTCGGACTGGGCTGTGTGTTGTTTTCTTGAGCAGGACACTTTATTTCACATAATTCCAGTTCACTCAGCTGTAGAAATGACTTGCAACATCAGTGGTGCCAAGCTGTATCGGCCCCTTTGCCTTTCCCTTGGGATGAACGCTGGTGGCACGGAGAGGGAACGTTGGTATGCATGGGTGACTAACGATCTTCTATAAACAACCTTGCCCGGACTTATGCCTCGGAGGGGAACTTTCTAGCTGCAATCCCCTGGTCATTCATGACCGAAGCGGGTCTTTACCCTTTTACACTATACACACACACCACATATACACTCAGCACAAACAAATATACAGTAGAGGGGTGGAAAAGTAGGTATACAGCAAGTATCACATTAATGGTAAAATGCTTCATTCATTGAAATAAGCAAATTAAATTCGTTAGCCTCATTTCTGATATTTTCAGTGCCATTAATGATAATAATATATTTATTGTAAAGTATACTAGCCATCTCAATATGGCTAACCACTAAGGGTGGGTGTTATTGTAGCTTTTAGCCCCAGGAGAACATTGTCTCCAGCTGGCTTTAGACACACTTTCTGTGCCTTATGATATTTGCAAAGGGAGGTCATCCCCTCTCGCAAACCTAAGTGTTACGTACGGACTGCAGTTTCGAGGTAATTTGCCACTTATCAACGTATGGTAATCACTAGTTTTCAAATATATTTATCATAACTATAAAAATACTTTTATTTTAGCTTTTAATTTTTTTTTATAAAAATAAATAAGTATTGTGCATGGTTTCTTTTTCCATAACTGTATACCCACTTTTGCATCCCCCCTGTATACAGATAGATGACAGACAGACAGACGTGTACACCACACACACACACACTGAAAATATTGTAAAGAGAAGATAATCAAGGCCCAGACAACTTTGATGACAGGTTTAGAGAGCCGGGGTCGAGCCAGGGGTCAAACAGCGACAACAAGGGACAAAGAGTGTGCTTACCTTTGAGTAAGTGACCAACTAAAGCAAAATTGAAATTATTTCTAAAGCTGAGTCCCATGGAATGGTCCAACTGCTTGAAGTGCCATTCCAGAGGGGTGCGCGTCTCCATCATGATTTCTTCTAAAGACTGCAACAGACAACAGGAGAATGGTAAGGACAGCCGGAAGAAATAATGGTGCATAGTTTAGGATATATATATATATATATATATATATATATATATATATACAAATATATATATATATATATATATATATATATAAATATATATATATTTTGTATATATATATACAAATATATATATATATTTGTATATATAGATATTATATATAAATATATATATATATTTGTATATATATATATATATATATACAAATATAATAATACAAATATATATATATATTGTATATATATATATATATTATATATAATATATAATATATATTTGTATATATATATATATGTATACAAATAATATATATATATATATAATACAAACATATATATATATATATAATATATATAATATAACAAATATATATATTATATTATATATATATATAAACAAATATATATATATATATATATATATATATAAACAAATAATATATATATATATATATATATATATATATATATATATATAAACAATTATATATATATATAATATATATATAAACAAATATATATATATATATATATATATATATATATATATTATTATATATAAACAAATATATATATATATATATATATATATATAATAAAACAATATATATATATATATATATATTATATATATATACATACAAATATTATATATATATAGATATATATATATATATAATAAATATAATATATATATATATATATAATATATATCTCAAATATATATATATATATATTATATAATATATAACAAATATATATATATTATAATATTATTATATACGATATATAATATATATAATAATATAATACAAATATATATATATATATATATATATATTACCATAAATTATATATATATATTATACAAATATATATATATATATAATATAATATATATATATATATAATACAAATATATATATATATATATATATATATATATATACAATATAATATATATATATATACAAATATATATATATATAATATATACAAATATATATATATATATATATATACAAATATATATATATATATATATATATATACAAATATTATATATATATTATATATATAACAAATATATATATATATAATATATATATATAAACAATATTATATATATATATAATATATATATAAACAAAAATTATTATATATATATATATATAAACAAATATATATATATATATATATATATATAAACAAATATATATATATATATATATATATATACAACTATATATATATATATATATATATATATACAAATATATTATATATATATATATTATCCTATATATATATTATATATATATATATATATATATATCAAATATATATATAATATATATATATTATACATATATATAATATTAATATATATATACAAATATATATATATTATATATATATATATATTTACAATATATATATATATGTATATACAAATATATATATATATGTATATACAAATATATATATAATATATATATATGTATATACAATATATATATATATATACAAATAATATATATATATATATATATATATACAAATATATATATAATATATACAAATATATATATATATAGATACAATAATATTATATTACAAATATATATATATATATATATACAAATATATAATATATATATATACAATATTATATTATATAATATAACAATATTATATTATATATATATATATATCAAATATATATATATATATATACAAATCTATATATATATATATACAAATTATTTATATAATATATATATACAAATATATTATATATATAGATATATACAAATATATATATTTATATATACAAATATATATATATATTATATTTACAACTATATATATATTTTAATAGATATATAATACAAATATATATATATCTCATATAGATGTACAAATATATATATATATATTATATATATACTACAAAATATATATAATATATACATACAAATATATAATTATATATATATACTACAAATATATATATATATATATATATACATACAAAATCTATATATTATATATAATATATCATACAAAAGAGATATATAAGTATATATATACATACAAATTATTATCTATATAATAATATATATACATACAAATATCTATAAATATTATATACATACAAATATATATATATATATATATATACATACAAATAATATATATTATATATATACATACAAATATATCTATATATATTATATACAAATAATATATATATATATAACAATATTATATATTTACCATATAGATATATATATAATACAAAAATATATATATATATCTATATATACAAATATATTTATATATATATACAAATATATCTATATATATATACAAATATAGATATATAATATATATATATACAAATATATATATATATATATACAAATATATATATAGATAATTATATACAAAATATATATATTATATATACAAATATATATTATATATATCAAATATAATATATATATATATATAATATATACAAAATATATTATATATATATATACTACAAATATAGATATATAAACCAAATATATATATTATATAATATACATATATATTATATAACAAATATATATATAATATATATATACACAAATATATATATATAATACAAATTATATATATATATATATATATATACACAAATAATATATATTATATATATTAAACAATATATAATATAACAAATATATATATATAATATATATATATATATATATATAGATACAAATCATCATCATCATCACATCATCGTTTAACGTCCGTTTTCCGCGCTAGCACGGGTTGGACGGTTTTCGACCGGGGTCTGGGGAGCTAGGGACTGCCCCAGGCTCCAGTCTAGTCTGGCAGAGTTTCTACAGCTGGATGCCCTTCCTAACGCCAACCACTCCGCGAGTGTAGTGGGTGTTTTTTACGTGCCACCTGCACAGGTGCCAGAGGGGTCTGGCATCGGCCACGTTCGGACGGTGCTTTTTTTATGTGGGGGGGGGATGCAGAAATATAGAGGAGCACCAGTGGGGAGGGGTGGTTCAGAGAAATGATGACAGGTTCTAGGCAAGTAGAACGTAGGATATCAAGAGAGGGGTAATGCATGGTGAAATAGCGTATTGAAGAGGGGGGTTCGAAGAGTAGACACCTATTATCGTAGTGGGAGAAGCGACATCCGGTATGGATGGAGCAAAAATATAGAGATATCCGGTATTGGTGGTGGGGGTGGGCAGGGCGGGTGCACCGCGAATACATGATGGTTGATGAATACACGATAGGCGAGATGGGTAATGGATAAATTAGTTAAAATAATTAGATAGATATAGAAATTAGTTAAAAATAGTTAGATAGATAAGAAAGCATGTGTGATTGATGGGGAAGTGAAAATAAATAAATAAATAAGCATTCAACTTATCTGCTAGATGAATGAATGGATGAAAGAGCAGAAGTTTGGGGCTGCATTTTTTAAGTAAAGATTGTCCGGAGGAAGAAGGCGCGAATACACGATGGTTGATGAATACACGAGAGGCGAGATGGGTAATGGATAAATTAGTTAAAATAATTAGATAGATATAGAAATTAGTTAAAAATAGTTAGATAGATAAGAAAGCATGTGTGATTGATGGGGAAGTGAAATAAATAAATAAATAAGCATTCAACTTATCTGCTAGATGAATGAATGGATGAAAGAGCAGAAGTTTGGGGCTGCGTTTTTTAAGTAAAGATTGTCCGGAGGAAGAAGGCGCGAATACACGATGGTTGATGAATACACGAGAGGCGAGATGGGTAATGGATAAATTAGTTAAAATAATTAGATAGATATAGAAATTAGTTAAAAATAGTTAGATAGATAAGAAAGCATGTGTGATTGATGGGGAAGTGAAAATAAATAAATAAATAAGCATTCAACTTATCTGCTAGATGAATGAATGGATGAAAGAGCAGAAGTTTGGGGCTGCGTTTTTTAAGTAAAGATTGTCCGGAGGAAGAAGGCGCGAATACACGATGGTTGATGAATACACGAGAGGCGAGATGGGTAATGGATAAATTAGTTAAAATAATTAGATAGATATAGAAATTAGTTAAAAATAGTTAGATAGATAAGAAAGCATGTGTGATTGATGGGGAAGTGAAAATAAATAAATAAATAAGCATTCAACTTATCTGCTAGATGAATGAATGGATGAAAGAGCAGAAGTTTGGGGCTGCGTTTTTTAAGTAAAGATTGTCCGGAGGAAGAAGGCGCGAATACACGATGGTTGATGAATACACGAGAGGCGAGATGGGTAATGGATAAATTAGTTAAAATAATTAGATAGATATAGAAATTAGTTAAAAATAGTTAGATAGATAAGAAAGCATGTGTGATTGATGGGGAAGTGAAAATAAATAAATAATAAGCATTCAACTTATCTGCTAGATGAATGAATGGATGAAAGAGCAGAAGTTTGGGGCTGCGTTTTTTAAGTAAAGATTGTCCGGAGGAAGAAGGCGCGAATACACGATGGTTGATGAATACACGAGAGGCGAGATGGGTAATGGATAAATTAGTTAAAATAATTAGATAGATATAGAAATTAGTTAAAAATAGTTAGATAGATAAGAAAGCATGTGTGATTGATGGGGAAGTGAAAATAAATAAATAAATAAGCATTCAACTTATCTGCTAGATGAATGAATGGATGAAAGAGCAGAAGTTTGGGGCTGCGTTTTTTAAGTAAAGATTGTCCGGAGGAAGAAGGCGCGAATACACGATGGTTGATGAATACACGAGAGGCGAGATGGGTAATGGATAAATTAGTTAAAATAATTAGATAGATATAGAAATTAGTTAAAAATAGTTAGATAGATAAGAAAGCATGTGTGATTGATGGGGAAGTGAAAATAAATAAATAAATAAGCATTCAACTTATCTGCTAGATGAATGAATGGATGAAAGAGCAGAAGTTTGGGGCTGCGTTTTTTAAGTAAAGATTGTCCGGAGGAAGAAGGCGCGAATACACGATGGTTGATGAATACACGAGAGGCGAGATGGGTAATGGATAAATTAGTTAAAATAATTAGATAGATATAGAAATTAGTTAAAAATAGTTAGATAGATAAGAAAGCATGTGTGATTGATGGGGAAGTGAAAATAAATAAATAAATAAGCATTCAACTTATCTGCTAGATGAATGAATGGATGAAAGAGCAGAAGTTTGGGGCTGCGTTTTTTAAGTAAAGATTGTCCGGAGGAAGAAGGCGCGAATACACGATGGTTGATGAATACACGAGAGGCGAGATGGGTAATGGATAAATTAGTTAAAATAATTAGATAGATATAGAAATTAGTTAAAAATAGTTAGATAGATAAGAAAGCATGTGTGATTGATGGGGAAGTGAAAATAAATAAATAAATAAGCATTCAACTTATCTGCTAGATGAATGAATGGATGAAAGAGCAGAAGTTTGGGGCTGCGTTTTTTAAGTAAAGATTGTCCGGAGGAAGAAGGCGCGAATACACGATGGTTGATGAATACACGAGAGGCGAGATGGGTAATGGATAAATTAGTTAAAATAATTAGATAGATATAGAAATTAGTTAAAAATAGTTAGATAGATAAGAAAGCATGTGTGATTGATGGGGAAGTGAAAATAAATAAATAAATAAGCATTCAACTTATCTGCTAGATGAATGAATGGATGAAAGAGCAGAAGTTTGGGGCTGCGTTTTTTAAGTAAAGATTGTCCGGAGGAAGAAGGCGCGAATACACGATGGTTGATGAATACACGAGAGGCGAGATGGGTAATGGATAAATTAGTTAAAATAATTAGATAGATATAGAAATTAGTTAAAAATAGTTAGATAGATAAGAAAGCATGTGTGATTGATGGGGAAGTGAAAATAAATAAATAAATAAGCATTCAACTTATCTGCTAGATGAATGAATGGATGAAAGAGCAGAAGTTTGGGGCTGCGTTTTTTAAGTAAAGATTGTCCGGAGGAAGAAGGCGCGAATACACGATGGTTGATGAATACACGAGAGGCGAGATGGGTAATGGATAAATTAGTTAAAATAATTAGATAGATATAGAAATTAGTTAAAAATAGTTAGATAGATAAGAAAGCATGTGTGATTGATGGGGAAGTGAAAATAAATAAATAAATAAGCATTCAACTTATCTGCTAGATGAATGAATGGATGAAAGAGCAGAAGTTTGGGGCTGCGTTTTTTAAGTAAAGATTGTCCGGAGGAAGAAGGCGCGAATACACGATGGTTGATGAATACACGAGAGGCGAGATGGGTAATGGATAAATTAGTTAAAATAATTAGATAGATATAGAAATTAGTTAAAAATAGTTAGATAGATAAGAAAGCATGTGTGATTGATGGGGAAGTGAAAATAAATAAATAAATAAGCATTCAACTTATCTGCTAGATGAATGAATGGATGAAAGAGCAGAAGTTTGGGGCTGCGTTTTTTAAGTAAAGATTGTCCGGAGGAAGAAGGCGCGAATACACGATGGTTGATGAATACACGAGAGGCGAGATGGGTAATGGATAAATTAGTTAAAATAATTAGATAGATATAGAAATTAGTTAAAAATAGTTAGATAGATAAGAAAGCATGTGTGATTGATGGGGAAGTGAAAATAAATAAATAAATAAGCATTCAACTTATCTGCTAGATGAATGAATGGATGAAAGAGCAGAAGTTTGGGGCTGCGTTTTTTAAGTAAAGATTGTCCGGAGGAAGAAGGCGCGAATACACGATGGTTGATGAATACACGAGAGGCGAGATGGGTAATGGATAAATTAGTTAAAATAATTAGATAGATATAGAAATTAGTTAAAATAGTTAGATAGATAAGAAAGCATGTGTGATTGATGGGGAAGTGAAAATAAATAAATAAATAAGCATTCAACTTATCTGCTAGATGAATGAATGGATGAAAGAGCAGAAGTTTGGGGCTGCGTTTTTTAAGTAAAGATTGTCCGGAGGAAGAAGGCGCGAATACACGATGGTTGATGAATACACGAGAGGCGAGATGGGTAATGGATAAATTAGTTAAAATAATTAGATAGATATAGAAATTAGTTAAAAATAGTTAGATAGATAAGAAAGCATGTGTGATTGATGGGGAAGTGAAAATAAATAAATAAATAAGCATTCAACTTATCTGCTAGATGAATGAATGGATGAAAGAGCAGAAGTTTGGGGCTGCGTTTTTTAAGTAAAGATTGTCCGGAGGAAGAAGGCGCGAATACACGATGGTTGATGAATACACGAGAGGCGAGATGGGTAATGGATAAATTAGTTAAAATAATTAGATAGATATAGAAATTAGTTAAAAATAGTTAGATAGATAAGAAAGCATGTGTGATTGATGGGGAAGTGAAAATAAATAAATAAATAAGCATTCAACTTATCTGCTAGATGAATGAATGGATGAAAGAGCAGAAGTTTGGGGCTGCGTTTTTTAAGTAAAGATTGTCCGGAGGAAGAAGGCGCGAATACACGATGGTTGATGAATACACGAGAGGCGAGATGGGTAATGGATAAATTAGTTAAAATAATTAGATAGATATAGAAATTAGTTAAAAATAGATAGATAAGAAAGCATGTGTGATTGATGGGGAAGTGAAAATAAATAAATAAATAAGCATTCAACTTATCTGCTAGATGAATGAATGGATGAAAGAGCAGAAGTTTGGGGCTGCGTTACACGAGAGGCGAGATGGGTAATGGATAAATTAGTTAAAATAATTAGATAGATATAGAAATTAGTTAAAAATAGATAGATAAGAAAGCATGTGTGATTGATGGGGAAGTGAAAATAAATAAATAAATAAGCATTCAACTTATCTGCTAGATGAATGAATGGATGAAAGAGCAGAAGTTTGGGGCTGCGTTTTTTAAGTAAAGATTGTCCGGAGGAAGAAGGCGCGAATACACGATGGTTGATGAATACACGAGAGGCGAGATGGGTAATGGATAAATTAGTTAAAATAATTAGATAGATATAGAAATTAGTTAAAAATAGTTAGATAGATAAGAAAGCATGTGTGATTGATGGGGAAGTGAAAATAAATAAATAAATAAGCATTCAACTTATCTGCTAGATGAATGAATGGATGAAAGAGCAGAAGTTTGGGGCTGCGTTTTTTAAGTAAAGATTGTCCGGAGGAAGAAGGCGCGAATACACGATGGTTGATGAATACACGAGAGGCGAGATGGGTAATGGATAAATTAGTTAAAATAATTAGATAGATATAGAAATTAGTTAAAAATAGTTAGATAGATAAGAAAGCATGTGTGATTGATGGGGAAGTGAAAATAAATAAATAAATAAGCATTCAACTTATCTGCTAGATGAATGAATGGATGAAAGAGCAGAAGTTTGGGGCTGCGTTTTTTAAGTAAAGATTGTCCGGAGGAAGAAGGCGCGAATACACGATGGTTGATGAATACACGAGAGGCGAGATGGGTAATGGATAAATTAGTTAAAATAATTAGATAGATATAGAAATTAGTTAAAAATAGTTAGATAGATAAGAAAGCATGTGTGATTGATGGGGAAGTGAAAATAAATAAATAAATAAGCATTCAACTTATCTGCTAGATGAATGAATGGATGAAAGAGCAGAAGTTTGGGGCTGCGTTTTTTAAGTAAAGATTGTCCGGAGGAAGAAGGCGCGAATACACGATGGTTGATGAATACACGAGAGGCGAGATGGGTAATGGATAAATTAGTTAAAATAATTAGATAGATATAGAAATTAGTTAAAAATAGTTAGATAGATAAGAAAGCATGTGTGATTGATGGGGAAGTGAAAATAAATAAATAAATAAGCATTCAACTTATCTGCTAGATGAATGAATGGATGAAAGAGCAGAAGTTTGGGGCTGCGTTTTTTAAGTAAAGATTGTCCGGAGGAAGAAGGCGCGAATACACGATGGTTGATGAATACACGAGAGGCGAGATGGGTAATGGATAAATTAGTTAAAATAATTAGATAGATATAGAAATTAGTTAAAAATAGTTAGATAGATAAGAAAGCATGTGTGATTGATGGGGAAGTGAAAATAAATAAATAAATAAGCATTCAACTTATCTGCTAGATGAATGAATGGATGAAAGAGCAGAAGTTTGGGGCTGCGTTTTTTAAGTAAAGATTGTCCGGAGGAAGAAGGCGCGAATACACGATGGTTGATGAATACACGAGAGGCGAGATGGGTAATGGATAAATTAGTTAAAATAATTAGATAGATATAGAAATTAGTTAAAAATAGTTAGATAGATAAGAAAGCATGTGTGATTGATGGGGAAGTGAAAATAAATAAATAAATAAGCATTCAACTTATCTGCTAGATGAATGAATGGATGAAAGAGCAGAAGTTTGGGGCTGCGTTTTTTAAGTAAAGATTGTCCGGAGGAAGAAGGCGCGAATACACGATGGTTGATGAATACACGAGAGGCGAGATGGGTAATGGATAAATTAGTTAAAATAATTAGATAGATATAGAAATTAGTTAAAAATAGTTAGATAGATAAGAAAGCATGTGTGATTGATGGGGAAGTGAAAATAAATAAATAAATAAGCATTCAACTTATCTGCTAGATGAATGAATGGATGAAAGAGCAGAAGTTTGGGGCTGCGTTTTTTAAGTAAAGATTGTCCGGAGGAAGAAGGCGCGAATACACGATGGTTGATGAATACACGAGAGGCGAGATGGGTAATGGATAAATTAGTTAAAATAATTAGATAGATATAGAAATTAGTTAAAAATAGTTAGATAGATAAGAAAGCATGTGTGATTGATGGGGAAGTGAAAATAAATAAATAAATAAGCATTCAACTTATCTGCTAGATGAATGAATGGATGAAAGAGCAGAAGTTTGGGGCTGCGTTTTTTAAGTAAAGATTGTCCGGAGGAAGAAGGCGCGAATACACGATGGTTGATGAATACACGAGAGGCGAGATGGGTAATGGATAAATTAGTTAAAATAATTAGATAGATATAGAAATTAGTTAAAAATAGTTAGATAGATAAGAAAGCATGTGTGATTGATGGGGAAGTGAAAATAAATAAATAAATAAGCATTCAACTTATCTGCTAGATGAATGAATGGATGAAAGAGCAGAAGTTTGGGGCTGCGTTTTTTAAGTAAAGATTGTCCGGAGGAAGAAGGCGCGAATACACGATGGTTGATGAATACACGAGAGGCGAGATGGGTAATGGATAAATTAGTTAAAATAATTAGATAGATATAGAAATTAGTTAAAAATAGTTAGATAGATAAGAAAGCATGTGTGATTGATGGGGAAGTGAAAATAAATAAATAAATAAGCATTCAACTTATCTGCTAGATGAATGAATGGATGAAAGAGCAGAAGTTTGGGGCTGCGTTTTTTAAGTAAAGATTGTCCGGAGGAAGAAGGCGCGAATACACGATGGTTGATGAATACACGAGAGGCGAGATGGGTAATGGATAAATTAGTTAAAATAATTAGATAGATATAGAAATTAGTTAAAAATAGTTAGATAGATAAGAAAGCATGTGTGATTGATGGGGAAGTGAAAATAAATAAATAAATAAGCATTCAACTTATCTGCTAGATGAATGAATGGATGAAAGAGCAGAAGTTTGGGGCTGCGTTTTTTAAGTAAAGATTGTCCGGAGGAAGAAGGCGCGAATACACGATGGTTGATGAATACACGAGAGGCGAGATGGGTAATGGATAAATTAGTTAAAATAATTAGATAGATATAGAAATTAGTTAAAAATAGTTAGATAGATAAGAAAGCATGTGTGATTGATGGGGAAGTGAAAATAAATAAATAAATAAGCATTCAACTTATCTGCTAGATGAATGAATGGATGAAAGAGCAGAAGTTTGGGGCTGCGTTTTTTAAGTAAAGATTGTCCGGAGGAAGAAGGCGCGAATACACGATGGTTGATGAATACACGAGAGGCGAGATGGGTAATGGATAAATTAGTTAAAATAATTAGATAGATATAGAAATTAGTTAAAAATAGTTAGATAGATAAGAAAGCATGTGTGATTGATGGGGAAGTGAAAATAAATAAATAAATAAGCATTCAACTTATCTGCTAGATGAATGAATGGATGAAAGAGCAGAAGTTTGGGGCTGCGTTTTTTAAGTAAAGATTGTCCGGAGGAAGAAGGCGCGAATACACGATGGTTGATGAATACACGAGAGGCGAGATGGGTAATGGATAAATTAGTTAAAATAATTAGATAGATATAGAAATTAGTTAAAAATAGTTAGATAGATAAGAAAGCATGTGTGATTGATGGGGAAGTGAAAATAAATAAATAAATAAGCATTCAACTTATCTGCTAGATGAATGAATGGATGAAAGAGCAGAAGTTTGGGGCTGCGTTTTTTAAGTAAAGATTGTCCGGAGGAAGAAGGCGCGAATACACGATGGTTGATGAATACACGAGAGGCGAGATGGGTAATGGATAAATTAGTTAAAATAATTAGATAGATATAGAAATTAGTTAAAAATAGTTAGATAGATAAGAAAGCATGTGTGATTGATGGGGAAGTGAAAATAAATAAATAAATAAGCATTCAACTTATCTGCTAGATGAATGAATGGATGAAAGAGCAGAAGTTTGGGGCTGCGTTTTTTAAGTAAAGATTGTCCGGAGGAAGAAGGCGCGAATACACGATGGTTGATGAATACACGAGAGGCGAGATGGGTAATGGATAAATTAGTTAAAATAATTAGATAGATATAGAAATTAGTTAAAAATAGTTAGATAGATAAGAAAGCATGTGTGATTGATGGGGAAGTGAAAATAAATAAATAAATAAGCATTCAACTTATCTGCTAGATGAATGAATGGATGAAAGAGCAGAAGTTTGGGGCTGCGTTTTTTAAGTAAAGATTGTCCGGAGGAAGAAGGCGCGAATACACGATGGTTGATGAATACACGAGAGGCGAGATGGGTAATGGATAAATTAGTTAAAATAATTAGATAGATATAGAAATTAGTTAAAAATAGTTAGATAGATAAGAAAGCATGTGTGATTGATGGGGAAGTGAAAATAAATAAATAAATAAGCATTCAACTTATCTGCTAGATGAATGAATGGATGAAAGAGCAGAAGTTTGGGGCTGCGTTTTTTAAGTAAAGATTGTCCGGAGGAAGAAGGCGCGAATACACGATGGTTGATGAATACACGAGAGGCGAGATGGGTAATGGATAAATTAGTTAAAATAATTAGATAGATATAGAAATTAGTTAAAAATAGTTAGATAGATAAGAAAGCATGTGTGATTGATGGGGAAGTGAAAATAAATAAATAAATAAGCATTCAACTTATCTGCTAGATGAATGAATGGATGAAAGAGCAGAAGTTTGGGGCTGCGTTTTTTAAGTAAAGATTGTCCGGAGGAAGAAGGCGCGAATACACGATGGTTGATGAATACACGAGAGGCGAGATGGGTAATGGATAAATTAGTTAAAATAATTAGATAGATATAGAAATTAGTTAAAAATAGTTAGATAGATAAGAAAGCATGTGTGATTGATGGGGAAGTGAAAATAAATAAATAAATAAGCATTCAACTTATCTGCTAGATGAATGAATGGATGAAAGAGCAGAAGTTTGGGGCTGCGTTTTTTAAGTAAAGATTGTCCGGAGGAAGAAGGCGCGAATACACGATGGTTGATGAATACACGAGAGGCGAGATGGGTAATGGATAAATTAGTTAAAATAATTAGATAGATATAGAAATTAGTTAAAAATAGTTAGATAGATAAGAAAGCATGTGTGATTGATGGGGAAGTGAAAATAAATAAATAAGCATTCAACTTATCTGCTAGATGAATGAATGGATGAAAGAGCAGAAGTTTGGGGCTGCGTTTTTTAAGTAAAGATTGTCCGGAGGAAGAAGGCGCGAATACACGATGGTTGATGAATACACGAGAGGCGAGATGGGTAATGGATAAATTAGTTAAAATAATTAGATAGATATAGAAATTAGTTAAAAATAGTTAGATAGATAAGAAAGCATGTGTGATTGATGGGGAAGTGAAAATAAATAAATAAATAAGCATTCAACTTATCTGCTAGATGAATGAATGGATGAAAGAGCAGAAGTTTGGGGCTGCGTTTTTTAAGTAAAGATTGTCCGGAGGAAGAAGGCGCGAATACACGATGGTTGATGAATACACGAGAGGCGAGATGGGTAATGGATAAATTAGTTAAAATAATTAGATAGATATAGAAATTAGTTAAAAATAGTTAGATAGATAAGAAAGCATGTGTGATTGATGGGGAAGTGAAAATAAATAAATAAATAAGCATTCAACTTATCTGCTAGATGAATGAATGGATGAAAGAGCAGAAGTTTGGGGCTGCGTTTTTTAAGTAAAGATTGTCCGGAGGAAGAAGGCGCGAATACACGATGGTTGATGAATACACGAGAGGCGAGATGGGTAATGGATAAATTAGTTAAAATAATTAGATAGATATAGAAATTAGTTAAAAATAGTTAGATAGATAAGAAAGCATGTGTGATTGATGGGGAAGTGAAAATAAATAAATAAATAAGCATTCAACTTATCTGCTAGATGAATGAATGGATGAAAGAGCAGAAGTTTGGGGCTGCGTTTTTTAAGTAAAGATTGTCCGGAGGAAGAAGGCGCGAATACACGATGGTTGATGAATACACGAGAGGCGAGATGGGTAATGGATAAATTAGTTAAAATAATTAGATAGATATAGAAATTAGTTAAAAATAGTTAGATAGATAAGAAAGCATGTGTGATTGATGGGGAAGTGAAAATAAATAAATAAATAAGCATTCAACTTATCTGCTAGATGAATGAATGGATGAAAGAGCAGAAGTTTGGGGCTGCGTTTTTTAAGTAAAGATTGTCCGGAGGAAGAAGGCGCGAATACACGATGGTTGATGAATACACGAGAGGCGAGATGGGTAATGGATAAATTAGTTAAAATAATTAGATAGATATAGAAATTAGTTAAAAATAGTTAGATAGATAAGAAAGCATGTGTGATTGATGGGGAAGTGAAAATAAATAAATAAATAAGCATTCAACTTATCTGCTAGATGAATGAATGGATGAAAGAGCAGAAGTTTGGGGCTGCGTTTTTTAAGTAAAGATTGTCCGGAGGAAGAAGGCGCGAATACACGATGGTTGATGAATACACGAGAGGCGAGATGGGTAATGGATAAATTAGTTAAAATAATTAGATAGATATAGAAATTAGTTAAAAATAGTTAGATAGATAAGAAAGCATGTGTGATTGATGGGGAAGTGAAAATAAATAAATAAATAAGCATTCAACTTATCTGCTAGATGAATGAATGGATGAAAGAGCAGAAGTTTGGGGCTGCGTTTTTTAAGTAAAGATTGTCCGGAGGAAGAAGGCGCGAATACACGATGGTTGATGAATACACGAGAGGCGAGATGGGTAATGGATAAATTAGTTAAAATAATTAGATAGATATAGAAATTAGTTAAAAATAGTTAGATAGATAAGAAAGCATGTGTGATTGATGGGGAAGTGAAAATAAATAAATAAATAAGCATTCAACTTATCTGCTAGATGAATGAATGGATGAAAGAGCAGAAGTTTGGGGCTGCGTTTTTTAAGTAAAGATTGTCCGGAGGAAGAAGGCGCGAATACACGATGGTTGATGAATACACGAGAGGCGAGATGGGTAATGGATAAATTAGTTAAAATAATTAGATAGATATAGAAATTAGTTAAAAATAGTTAGATAGATAAGAAAGCATGTGTGATTGATGGGGAAGTGAAAATAAATAAATAAATAAGCATTCAACTTATCTGCTAGATGAATGAATGGATGAAAGAGCAGAAGTTTGGGGCTGCGTTTTTTAAGTAAAGATTGTCCGGAGGAAGAAGGCGCGAATACACGATGGTTGATGAATACACGAGAGGCGAGATGGGTAATGGATAAATTAGTTAAAATAATTAGATAGATATAGAAATTAGTTAAAAATAGTTAGATAGATAAGAAAGCATGTGTGATTGATGGGGAAGTGAAAATAAATAAATAAATAAGCATTCAACTTATCTGCTAGATGAATGAATGGATGAAAGAGCAGAAGTTTGGGGCTGCGTTTTTTAAGTAAAGATTGTCCGGAGGAAGAAGGCGCGAATACACGATGGTTGATGAATACACGAGAGGCGAGATGGGTAATGGATAAATTAGTTAAAATAATTAGATAGATATAGAAATTAGTTAAAAATAGTTAGATAGATAAGAAAGCATGTGTGATTGATGGGGAAGTGAAAATAAATAAATAAATAAGCATTCAACTTATCTGCTAGATGAATGAATGGATGAAAGAGCAGAAGTTTGGGGCTGCGTTTTTTAAGTAAAGATTGTCCGGAGGAAGAAGGCGCGAATACACGATGGTTGATGAATACACGAGAGGCGAGATGGGTAATGGATAAATTAGTTAAAATAATTAGATAGATATAGAAATTAGTTAAAAATAGTTAGATAGATAAGAAAGCATGTGTGATTGATGGGGAAGTGAAAATAAATAAATAAATAAGCATTCAACTTATCTGCTAGATGAATGAATGGATGAAAGAGCAGAAGTTTGGGGCTGCGTTTTTTAAGTAAAGATTGTCCGGAGGAAGAAGGCGCGAATACACGATGGTTGATGAATACACGAGAGGCGAGATGGGTAATGGATAAATTAGTTAAAATAATTAGATAGATATAGAAATTAGTTAAAAATAGTTAGATAGATAAGAAAGCATGTGTGATTGATGGGGAAGTGAAAATAAATAAATAAATAAGCATTCAACTTATCTGCTAGATGAATGAATGGATGAAAGAGCAGAAGTTTGGGGCTGCGTTTTTTAAGTAAAGATTGTCCGGAGGAAGAAGGCGCGAATACACGATGGTTGATGAATACACGAGAGGCGAGATGGGTAATGGATAAATTAGTTAAAATAATTAGATAGATATAGAAATTAGTTAAAAATAGTTAGATAGATAAGAAAGCATGTGTGATTGATGGGGAAGTGAAAATAAATAAATAAATAAGCATTCAACTTATCTGCTAGATGAATGAATGGATGAAAGAGCAGAAGTTTGGGGCTGCGTTTTTTAAGTAAAGATTGTCCGGAGGAAGAAGGCGCGAATACACGATGGTTGATGAATACACGAGAGGCGAGATGGGTAATGGATAAATTAGTTAAAATAATTAGATAGATATAGAAATTAGTTAAAAATAGTTAGATAGATAAGAAAGCATGTGTGATTGATGGGGAAGTGAAAATAAATAAATAAATAAGCATTCAACTTATCTGCTAGATGAATGAATGGATGAAAGAGCAGAAGTTTGGGGCTGCGTTTTTTAAGTAAAGATTGTCCGGAGGAAGAAGGCGCGAATACACGATGGTTGATGAATACACGAGAGGCGAGATGGGTAATGGATAAATTAGTTAAAATAATTAGATAGATATAGAAATTAGTTAAAAATAGTTAGATAGATAAGAAAGCATGTGTGATTGATGGGGAAGTGAAAATAAATAAATAAATAAGCATTCAACTTATCTGCTAGATGAATGAATGGATGAAAGAGCAGAAGTTTGGGGCTGCGTTTTTTAAGTAAAGATTGTCCGGAGGAAGAAGGCGCGAATACACGATGGTTGATGAATACACGAGAGGCGAGATGGGTAATGGATAAATTAGTTAAAATAATTAGATAGATATAGAAATTAGTTAAAAATAGTTAGATAGATAAGAAAGCATGTGTGATTGATGGGGAAGTGAAAATAAATAAATAAATAAGCATTCAACTTATCTGCTAGATGAATGAATGGATGAAAGAGCAGAAGTTTGGGGCTGCGTTTTTTAAGTAAAGATTGTCCGGAGGAAGAAGGCGCGAATACACGATGGTTGATGAATACACGAGAGGCGAGATGGGTAATGGATAAATTAGTTAAAATAATTAGATAGATATAGAAATTAGTTAAAAATAGTTAGATAGATAAGAAAGCATGTGTGATTGATGGGGAAGTGAAAATAAATAAATAAATAAGCATTCAACTTATCTGCTAGATGAATGAATGGATGAAAGAGCAGAAGTTTGGGGCTGCGTTTTTTAAGTAAAGATTGTCCGGAGGAAGAAGGCGCGAATACACGATGGTTGATGAATACACGAGAGGCGAGATGGGTAATGGATAAATTAGTTAAAATAATTAGATAGATATAGAAATTAGTTAAAAATAGTTAGATAGATAAGAAAGCATGTGTGATTGATGGGGAAGTGAAAATAAATAAATAAATAAGCATTCAACTTATCTGCTAGATGAATGAATGGATGAAAGAGCAGAAGTTTGGGGCTGCGTTTTTTAAGTAAAGATTGTCCGGAGGAAGAAGGCGCGAATACACGATGGTTGATGAATACACGAGAGGCGAGATGGGTAATGGATAAATTAGTTAAAATAATTAGATAGATATAGAAATTAGTTAAAAATAGTTAGATAGATAAGAAAGCATGTGTGATTGATGGGGAAGTGAAAATAAATAAATAAATAAGCATTCAACTTATCTGCTAGATGAATGAATGGATGAAAGAGCAGAAGTTTGGGGCTGCGTTTTTTAAGTAAAGATTGTCCGGAGGAAGAAGGCGCGAATACACGATGGTTGATGAATACACGAGAGGCGAGATGGGTAATGGATAAATTAGTTAAAATAATTAGATAGATATAGAAATTAGTTAAAAATAGTTAGATAGATAAGAAAGCATGTGTGATTGATGGGGAAGTGAAAATAAATAAATAAATAAGCATTCAACTTATCTGCTAGATGAATGAATGGATGAAAGAGCAGAAGTTTGGGGCTGCGTTTTTTAAGTAAAGATTGTCCGGAGGAAGAAGGCGCGAATACACGATGGTTGATGAATACACGAGAGGCGAGATGGGTAATGGATAAATTAGTTAAAATAATTAGATAGATATAGAAATTAGTTAAAAATAGTTAGATAGATAAGAAAGCATGTGTGATTGATGGGGAAGTGAAAATAAATAAATAAATAAGCATTCAACTTATCTGCTAGATGAATGAATGGATGAAAGAGCAGAAGTTTGGGGCTGCGTTTTTTAAGTAAAGATTGTCCGGAGGAAGAAGGCGCGAATACACGATGGTTGATGAATACACGAGAGGCGAGATGGGTAATGGATAAATTAGTTAAAATAATTAGATAGATATAGAAATTAGTTAAAAATAGTTAGATAGATAAGAAAGCATGTGTGATTGATGGGGAAGTGAAAATAAATAAATAAATAAGCATTCAACTTATCTGCTAGATGAATGAATGGATGAAAGAGCAGAAGTTTGGGGCTGCGTTTTTTAAGTAAAGATTGTCCGGAGGAAGAAGGCGCGAATACACGATGGTTGATGAATACACGAGAGGCGAGATGGGTAATGGATAAATTAGTTAAAATAATTAGATAGATATAGAAATTAGTTAAAAATAGTTAGATAGATAAGAAAGCATGTGTGATTGATGGGGAAGTGAAAATAAATAAATAAATAAGCATTCAACTTATCTGCTAGATGAATGAATGGATGAAAGAGCAGAAGTTTGGGGCTGCGTTTTTTAAGTAAAGATTGTCCGGAGGAAGAAGGCGCGAATACACGATGGTTGATGAATACACGAGAGGCGAGATGGGTAATGGATAAATTAGTTAAAATAATTAGATAGATATAGAAATTAGTTAAAAATAGTTAGATAGATAAGAAAGCATGTGTGATTGATGGGGAAGTGAAAATAAATAAATAAATAAGCATTCAACTTATCTGCTAGATGAATGAATGGATGAAAGAGCAGAAGTTTGGGGCTGCGTTTTTTAAGTAAAGATTGTCCGGAGGAAGAAGGCGCGAATACACGATGGTTGATGAATACACGAGAGGCGAGATGGGTAATGGATAAATTAGTTAAAATAATTAGATAGATATAGAAATTAGTTAAAAATAGTTAGATAGATAAGAAAGCATGTGTGATTGATGGGGAAGTGAAAATAAATAAATAAATAAGCATTCAACTTATCTGCTAGATGAATGAATGGATGAAAGAGCAGAAGTTTGGGGCTGCGTTTTTTAAGTAAAGATTGTCCGGAGGAAGAAGGCGCGAATACACGATGGTTGATGAATACACGAGAGGCGAGATGGGTAATGGATAAATTAGTTAAAATAATTAGATAGATATAGAAATTAGTTAAAAATAGTTAGATAGATAAGAAAGCATGTGTGATTGATGGGGAAGTGAAAATAAATAAATAAATAAGCATTCAACTTATCTGCTAGATGAATGAATGGATGAAAGAGCAGAAGTTTGGGGCTGCGTTTTTTAAGTAAAGATTGTCCGGAGGAAGAAGGCGCGAATACACGATGGTTGATGAATACACGAGAGGCGAGATGGGTAATGGATAAATTAGTTAAAATAATTAGATAGATATAGAAATTAGTTAAAAATAGTTAGATAGATAAGAAAGCATGTGTGATTGATGGGGAAGTGAAAATAAATAAATAAATAAGCATTCAACTTATCTGCTAGATGAATGAATGGATGAAAGAGCAGAAGTTTGGGGCTGCGTTTTTTAAGTAAAGATTGTCCGGAGGAAGAAGGCGCGAATACACGATGGTTGATGAATACACGAGAGGCGAGATGGGTAATGGATAAATTAGTTAAAATAATTAGATAGATATAGAAATTAGTTAAAAATAGTTAGATAGATAAGAAAGCATGTGTGATTGATGGGGAAGTGAAAATAAATAAATAAATAAGCATTCAACTTATCTGCTAGATGAATGAATGGATGAAAGAGCAGAAGTTTGGGGCTGCGTTTTTTAAGTAAAGATTGTCCGGAGGAAGAAGGCGCGAATACACGATGGTTGATGAATACACGAGAGGCGAGATGGGTAATGGATAAATTAGTTAAAATAATTAGATAGATATAGAAATTAGTTAAAAATAGTTAGATAGATAAGAAAGCATGTGTGATTGATGGGGAAGTGAAAATAAATAAATAAATAAGCATTCAACTTATCTGCTAGATGAATGAATGGATGAAAGAGCAGAAGTTTGGGGCTGCGTTTTTTAAGTAAAGATTGTCCGGAGGAAGAAGGCGCGAATACACGATGGTTGATGAATACACGAGAGGCGAGATGGGTAATGGATAAATTAGTTAAAATAATTAGATAGATATAGAAATTAGTTAAAAATAGTTAGATAGATAAGAAAGCATGTGTGATTGATGGGGAAGTGAAAATAAATAAATAAATAAGCATTCAACTTATCTGCTAGATGAATGAATGGATGAAAGAGCAGAAGTTTGGGGCTGCGTTTTTTAAGTAAAGATTGTCCGGAGGAAGAAGGCGCGAATACACGATGGTTGATGAATACACGAGAGGCGAGATGGGTAATGGATAAATTAGTTAAAATAATTAGATAGATATAGAAATTAGTTAAAAATAGTTAGATAGATAAGAAAGCATGTGTGATTGATGGGGAAGTGAAAATAAATAAATAAATAAGCATTCAACTTATCTGCTAGATGAATGAATGGATGAAAGAGCAGAAGTTTGGGGCTGCGTTTTTTAAGTAAAGATTGTCCGGAGGAAGAAGGCGCGAATACACGATGGTTGATGAATACACGAGAGGCGAGATGGGTAATGGATAAATTAGTTAAAATAATTAGATAGATATAGAAATTAGTTAAAAATAGTTAGATAGATAAGAAAGCATGTGTGATTGATGGGGAAGTGAAAATAAATAAATAAATAAGCATTCAACTTATCTGCTAGATGAATGAATGGATGAAAGAGCAGAAGTTTGGGGCTGCGTTTTTTAAGTAAAGATTGTCCGGAGGAAGAAGGCGCGAATACACGATGGTTGATGAATACACGAGAGGCGAGATGGGTAATGGATAAATTAGTTAAAATAATTAGATAGATATAGAAATTAGTTAAAAATAGTTAGATAGATAAGAAAGCATGTGTGATTGATGGGGAAGTGAAAATAAATAAATAAATAAGCATTCAACTTATCTGCTAGATGAATGAATGGATGAAAGAGCAGAAGTTTGGGGCTGCGTTTTTTAAGTAAAGATTGTCCGGAGGAAGAAGGCGCGAATACACGATGGTTGATGAATACACGAGAGGCGAGATGGGTAATGGATAAATTAGTTAAAATAATTAGATAGATATAGAAATTAGTTAAAAATAGTTAGATAGATAAGAAAGCATGTGTGATTGATGGGGAAGTGAAAATAAATAAATAAATAAGCATTCAACTTATCTGCTAGATGAATGAATGGATGAAAGAGCAGAAGTTTGGGGCTGCGTTTTTTAAGTAAAGATTGTCCGGAGGAAGAAGGCGCGAATACACGATGGTTGATGAATACACGAGAGGCGAGATGGGTAATGGATAAATTAGTTAAAATAATTAGATAGATATAGAAATTAGTTAAAAATAGTTAGATAGATAAGAAAGCATGTGTGATTGATGGGGAAGTGAAAATAAATAAATAAATAAGCATTCAACTTATCTGCTAGATGAATGAATGGATGAAAGAGCAGAAGTTTGGGGCTGCGTTTTTTAAGTAAAGATTGTCCGGAGGAAGAAGGCGCGAATACACGATGGTTGATGAATACACGAGAGGCGAGATGGGTAATGGATAAATTAGTTAAAATAATTAGATAGATATAGAAATTAGTTAAAAATAGTTAGATAGATAAGAAAGCATGTGTGATTGATGGGGAAGTGAAAATAAATAAATAAATAAGCATTCAACTTATCTGCTAGATGAATGAATGGATGAAAGAGCAGAAGTTTGGGGCTGCGTTTTTTAAGTAAAGATTGTCCGGAGGAAGAAGGCGCGAATACACGATGGTTGATGAATACACGAGAGGCGAGATGGGTAATGGATAAATTAGTTAAAATAATTAGATAGATATAGAAATTAGTTAAAAATAGTTAGATAGATAAGAAAGCATGTGTGATTGATGGGGAAGTGAAAATAAATAAATAAATAAGCATTCAACTTATCTGCTAGATGAATGAATGGATGAAAGAGCAGAAGTTTGGGGCTGCGTTTTTTAAGTAAAGATTGTCCGGAGGAAGAAGGCGCGAATACACGATGGTTGATGAATACACGAGAGGCGAGATGGGTAATGGATAAATTAGTTAAAATAATTAGATAGATATAGAAATTAGTTAAAAATAGTTAGATAGATAAGAAAGCATGTGTGATTGATGGGGAAGTGAAAATAAATAAATAAATAAGCATTCAACTTATCTGCTAGATGAATGAATGGATGAAAGAGCAGAAGTTTGGGGCTGCGTTTTTTAAGTAAAGATTGTCCGGAGGAAGAAGGCGCGAATACACGATGGTTGATGAATACACGAGAGGCGAGATGGGTAATGGATAAATTAGTTAAAATAATTAGATAGATATAGAAATTAGTTAAAAATAGTTAGATAGATAAGAAAGCATGTGTGATTGATGGGGAAGTGAAAATAAATAAATAAATAAGCATTCAACTTATCTGCTAGATGAATGAATGGATGAAAGAGCAGAAGTTTGGGGCTGCGTTTTTTAAGTAAAGATTGTCCGGAGGAAGAAGGCGCGAATACACGATGGTTGATGAATACACGAGAGGCGAGATGGGTAATGGATAAATTAGTTAAAATAATTAGATAGATATAGAAATTAGTTAAAAATAGTTAGATAGATAAGAAAGCATGTGTGATTGATGGGGAAGTGAAAATAAATAAATAAATAAGCATTCAACTTATCTGCTAGATGAATGAATGGATGAAAGAGCAGAAGTTTGGGGCTGCGTTTTTTAAGTAAAGATTGTCCGGAGGAAGAAGGCGCGAATACACGATGGTTGATGAATACACGAGAGGCGAGATGGGTAATGGATAAATTAGTTAAAATAATTAGATAGATATAGAAATTAGTTAAAAATAGTTAGATAGATAAGAAAGCATGTGTGATTGATGGGGAAGTGAAAATAAATAAATAAATAAGCATTCAACTTATCTGCTAGATGAATGAATGGATGAAAGAGCAGAAGTTTGGGGCTGCGTTTTTTAAGTAAAGATTGTCCGGAGGAAGAAGGCGCGAATACACGATGGTTGATGAATACACGAGAGGCGAGATGGGTAATGGATAAATTAGTTAAAATAATTAGATAGATATAGAAATTAGTTAAAAATAGTTAGATAGATAAGAAAGCATGTGTGATTGATGGGGAAGTGAAAATAAATAAATAAATAAGCATTCAACTTATCTGCTAGATGAATGAATGGATGAAAGAGCAGAAGTTTGGGGCTGCGTTTTTTAAGTAAAGATTGTCCGGAGGAAGAAGGCGCGAATACACGATGGTTGATGAATACACGAGAGGCGAGATGGGTAATGGATAAATTAGTTAAAATAATTAGATAGATATAGAAATTAGTTAAAAATAGTTAGATAGATAAGAAAGCATGTGTGATTGATGGGGAAGTGAAAATAAATAAATAAATAAGCATTCAACTTATCTGCTAGATGAATGAATGGATGAAAGAGCAGAAGTTTGGGGCTGCGTTTTTTAAGTAAAGATTGTCCGGAGGAAGAAGGCGCGAATACACGATGGTTGATGAATACACGAGAGGCGAGATGGGTAATGGATAAATTAGTTAAAATAATTAGATAGATATAGAAATTAGTTAAAAATAGTTAGATAGATAAGAAAGCATGTGTGATTGATGGGGAAGTGAAAATAAATAAATAAATAAGCATTCAACTTATCTGCTAGATGAATGAATGGATGAAAGAGCAGAAGTTTGGGGCTGCGTTTTTTAAGTAAAGATTGTCCGGAGGAAGAAGGCGCGAATACACGATGGTTGATGAATACACGAGAGGCGAGATGGGTAATGGATAAATTAGTTAAAATAATTAGATAGATATAGAAATTAGTTAAAAATAGTTAGATAGATAAGAAAGCATGTGTGATTGATGGGGAAGTGAAAATAAATAAATAAATAAGCATTCAACTTATCTGCTAGATGAATGAATGGATGAAAGAGCAGAAGTTTGGGGCTGCGTTTTTTAAGTAAAGATTGTCCGGAGGAAGAAGGCGCGAATACACGATGGTTGATGAATACACGAGAGGCGAGATGGGTAATGGATAAATTAGTTAAAATAATTAGATAGATATAGAAATTAGTTAAAAATAGTTAGATAGATAAGAAAGCATGTGTGATTGATGGGGAAGTGAAAATAAATAAATAAATAAGCATTCAACTTATCTGCTAGATGAATGAATGGATGAAAGAGCAGAAGTTTGGGGCTGCGTTTTTTAAGTAAAGATTGTCCGGAGGAAGAAGGCGCGAATACACGATGGTTGATGAATACACGAGAGGCGAGATGGGTAATGGATAAATTAGTTAAAATAATTAGATAGATATAGAAATTAGTTAAAAATAGTTAGATAGATAAGAAAGCATGTGTGATTGATGGGGAAGTGAAAATAAATAAATAAATAAGCATTCAACTTATCTGCTAGATGAATGAATGGATGAAAGAGCAGAAGTTTGGGGCTGCGTTTTTTAAGTAAAGATTGTCCGGAGGAAGAAGGCGCGAATACACGATGGTTGATGAATACACGAGAGGCGAGATGGGTAATGGATAAATTAGTTAAAATAATTAGATAGATATAGAAATTAGTTAAAAATAGTTAGATAGATAAGAAAGCATGTGTGATTGATGGGGAAGTGAAAATAAATAAATAAATAAGCATTCAACTTATCTGCTAGATGAATGAATGGATGAAAGAGCAGAAGTTTGGGGCTGCGTTTTTTAAGTAAAGATTGTCCGGAGGAAGAAGGCGCGAATACACGATGGTTGATGAATACACGAGAGGCGAGATGGGTAATGGATAAATTAGTTAAAATAATTAGATAGATATAGAAATTAGTTAAAAATAGTTAGATAGATAAGAAAGCATGTGTGATTGATGGGGAAGTGAAAATAAATAAATAAATAAGCATTCAACTTATCTGCTAGATGAATGAATGGATGAAAGAGCAGAAGTTTGGGGCTGCGTTTTTTAAGTAAAGATTGTCCGGAGGAAGAAGGCGCGAATACACGATGGTTGATGAATACACGAGAGGCGAGATGGGTAATGGATAAATTAGTTAAAATAATTAGATAGATATAGAAATTAGTTAAAAATAGTTAGATAGATAAGAAAGCATGTGTGATTGATGGGGAAGTGAAAATAAATAAATAAATAAGCATTCAACTTATCTGCTAGATGAATGAATGGATGAAAGAGCAGAAGTTTGGGGCTGCGTTTTTTAAGTAAAGATTGTCCGGAGGAAGAAGGCGCGAATACACGATGGTTGATGAATACACGAGAGGCGAGATGGGTAATGGATAAATTAGTTAAAATAATTAGATAGATATAGAAATTAGTTAAAAATAGTTAGATAGATAAGAAAGCATGTGTGATTGATGGGGAAGTGAAAATAAATAAATAAATAAGCATTCAACTTATCTGCTAGATGAATGAATGGATGAAAGAGCAGAAGTTTGGGGCTGCGTTTTTTAAGTAAAGATTGTCCGGAGGAAGAAGGCGCGAATACACGATGGTTGATGAATACACGAGAGGCGAGATGGGTAATGGATAAATTAGTTAAAATAATTAGATAGATATAGAAATTAGTTAAAAATAGTTAGATAGATAAGAAAGCATGTGTGATTGATGGGGAAGTGAAAATAAATAAATAAATAAGCATTCAACTTATCTGCTAGATGAATGAATGGATGAAAGAGCAGAAGTTTGGGGCTGCGTTTTTTAAGTAAAGATTGTCCGGAGGAAGAAGGCGCGAATACACGATGGTTGATGAATACACGAGAGGCGAGATGGGTAATGGATAAATTAGTTAAAATAATTAGATAGATATAGAAATTAGTTAAAAATAGTTAGATAGATAAGAAAGCATGTGTGATTGATGGGGAAGTGAAAATAAATAAATAAATAAGCATTCAACTTATCTGCTAGATGAATGAATGGATGAAAGAGCAGAAGTTTGGGGCTGCGTTTTTTAAGTAAAGATTGTCCGGAGGAAGAAGGCGCGAATACACGATGGTTGATGAATACACGAGAGGCGAGATGGGTAATGGATAAATTAGTTAAAATAATTAGATAGATATAGAAATTAGTTAAAAATAGTTAGATAGATAAGAAAGCATGTGTGATTGATGGGGAAGTGAAAATAAATAAATAAATAAGCATTCAACTTATCTGCTAGATGAATGAATGGATGAAAGAGCAGAAGTTTGGGGCTGCGTTTTTTAAGTAAAGATTGTCCGGAGGAAGAAGGCGCGAATACACGATGGTTGATGAATACACGAGAGGCGAGATGGGTAATGGATAAATTAGTTAAAATAATTAGATAGATATAGAAATTAGTTAAAAATAGTTAGATAGATAAGAAAGCATGTGTGATTGATGGGGAAGTGAAAATAAATAAATAAATAAGCATTCAACTTATCTGCTAGATGAATGAATGGATGAAAGAGCAGAAGTTTGGGGCTGCGTTTTTTAAGTAAAGATTGTCCGGAGGAAGAAGGCGCGAATACACGATGGTTGATGAATACACGAGAGGCGAGATGGGTAATGGATAAATTAGTTAAAATAATTAGATAGATATAGAAATTAGTTAAAAATAGTTAGATAGATAAGAAGCATGTGTGATTGATGGGAAGTGAAAATAAATAAATAAATAAGCATTCAACTTATCTGCTAGATGAATGAATGGATGAAAGAGCAGAAGTTTGGGGCTGCGTTTTTTAAGTAAAGATTGTCCGGAGGAAGAAGGCGCGAATACACGATGGTTGATGAATACACGAGAGGCGAGATGGGTAATGGATAAATTAGTTAAAATAATTAGATAGATATAGAAATTAGTTAAAAATAGTTAGATAGATAAGAAAGCATGTGTGATTGATGGGAAGTGAAATAAATAAATAAATAGCATTCAACTTATCTGCTAGATGAATGAATGGATGAAAGAGCAGAAGTTTGGGGCTGCGTTTTTTAAGTAAAGATTGTCCGGAGGAAGAAGGCGCGAATACACGATGGTTGATGAATACACGAGAGGCGAGATGGGTAATGGATAAATTAGTTAAAATAATTAGATAGATATAGAAATTAGTTAAAAATAGTTAGATAGATAAGAAAGCATGTGTGATTGATGGGGAAGTGAAAATAAATAAATAAATAAGCATTCAACTTATCTGCTAGATGAATGAATGGATGAAAGAGCAGAAGTTTGGGGCTGCGTTTTTTAAGTAAAGATTGTCCGGAGGAAGAAGGCGCGAATACACGATGGTTGATGAATACACGAGAGGCGAGATGGGTAATGGATAAATTAGTTAAAATAATTAGATAGATATAGAAATTAGTTAAAAATAGTTAGATAGATAAGAAAGCATGTGTGATTGATGGGGAAGTGAAAATAAATAAATAAATAAGCATTCAACTTATCTGCTAGATGAATGAATGATGAAAGAGCAGAAGTTTGGGGCTGCGTTTTTTAAGTAAAGATTGTCCGGAGGAAGAAGGCGCGAATACACGATGGTTGATGAATACACGAGAGGCGAGATGGGTAATGGATATTAGTTAAAATAATTAGATAGATATAGAAATTAGTTAAAAATAGTTAGATAGATAAGAAAGCATGTGTGATTGATGGGGAAGTGAAAATAATAAATAAATAAGCATTCAACTTATCTGCTAGATGAATGAATGGATGAAAGAGCAGAAGTTTGGGGCTGCGTTTTTTAAGTAAAGATTGTCCGGAGGAAGAAGGCGCGAATACACGATGGTTGATGAATACACGAGAGGCGAGATGGGTAATGATAAATTAGTTAAAATAATTAGATAGATATAGAAATTAGTTAAAATAGTTAGATAGATAAGAAAGCATGTGTGATTGATGGGGAAGTGAAATAATAAATAAATAAGCATTCAACTTATCTGCTAGATGAATGAATGGATGAAAGAGCAGAAGTTTGGGGCTGCGTTTTTTAAGTAAAGATTGTCCGGAGGAAGAAGGCGCGAATACACGATGGTTGATGAATACACGAGAGGCGAGATGGGTAATGGATAAATTAGTTAAAATAATTAGATAGATATAGAAATTAGTTAAAAATAGTTAGATAGATAAGAAAGCATGTGTGATTGATGGGGAAGTGAAAATAAATAAATAAATAAGCATTCAACTTATCTGCTAGATGAATGAATGGATGAAAGAGCAGAAGTTTGGGCTGCGTGTTTTTAAGTAAAGATTCCGGAGGAAGAAGGCGCGAATACACGATGGTTGATGAATACACGAGAGGCGAGATGGGTAATGGATAAATTAGTTAAAATAATTAGATAGATATAGAAATTAGTTAAAAATAGTTAGATAGATAAGAAAGCATGTGTGATTGATGGGGAAGTGAAATAATAATAAATAAAGCATTCACTTATCTGCTAGATGAATGAATGAGAAGAGCAGAAGTTTGGGGCTCTGCGTTTTTTAGTAAAGATTGTCCGGAGGAAGAAGGCGCGAATACACGATGGTTGATGAATACACGAGAGGCGAGATGGGTAATGGATAAATTAGTTAAAATAATTAGATAGATATAGAAATTAGTTAAAAATAGTTAGATAGATAAGAAAGCATGTGTGATTGATGGGGAAGTGAAATAATAAATAATAAGCATTCAACTTATCTGCTAGATGAATGAATGGATGAAAGAGCAGAAGTTTGGGGGGCTGGCGTTTTTAAGTAAAGATTGTCCGGAGGAAGAAGGCAGCGAATACACGATGGTTGATGAATACACGAGAGGCGAGATGGGTAATGATAAATTAGTTAAAATAATTAGATAGATATAGAAATTAGTTAAAAATAGTTAGATAGATAAGAAAGCATGTGTGATTGATGGGGAAGTGAAAATAATATAATAAGCATTCAACTTATCTGCTAGATGAATGATGGATGAAAGAGCAGAAGTTTGGGGCTGCGTTTTTTAAGTAAAGATTGTCCGGGAAGAAGGGGCGCGAATACACGATGGTTGATGAATACACGAGAGGCGAGATGGGTAATGGATAAATTAGTTAAAATAATTAGATAGATATAGAATTAGTTAAAATAGTTAGATAGATAAGAAAGCATGTGTGATTGATGGGAAGTGAAAATACATAAATAATAAGCATTCAACTTATCTGCTAGAGAATGAATGAAGGGATGACGAGCAGAAGTTTGGGGCTGCGT